>NC_041384.1:34970601-34985218 GCF_002162155.2 Triticum dicoccoides | reverse complement strand
AAATAAAATGTCAGCATTATTTGAAATAAATTCATCATGCATTTAAAAAAGTGATCAATGTATTTAAAAACATGTTCATTATGTATTAAAAAATGTTCTACGTATATTAAAAAATGTGCTGCACCCTGTTATGATAATTAATGAACTGATATGTAATTTTACTTTCTAAATATATGTTGAACAACTGTGTACTGTTATATGCTGAACAACATATATTTAAGAGTACATCCATTCATCGGTGATCAATAAATATCAATGATTCAAATAGCGGGCTATGGCATTTAGCGACGACCCTTAAAAACATCTGTAGCTGGGCTATAGCGGCAAATTATACATGAAATTATTTAGCGGCAACATCCTCAAACAGCTATATCGGAGCTATAGCGGAGCTATAGCCGGCTATTTAAAACTATGATAAATATAGAAATTGATTTGATGTAGGTTAATAACTGATGAACTGATTTGTAATTTGCTGTTTATACATGTATATTGACATGTTATATTTGGGAAAAGGTCCATTTTAAACCCTCAACTCATAGACGTTTGGCAAAACGAACCCCAAAATCGAAATCCCGGTAGATTGCACCCTGAACTATACAATCCCAGTCTAAATCAAACCTTTGAGTCGTTTGGGTGGCCGGGATTTCGCTGAGGGCAAAACCTGCACCCTGTTGGGCCAGCCCGCTTTGGTTTTTTTCCATTAAGAAATAAAAATTCACAAAGGGCGCTACACCTTGCTCCTACTGGGCCAGCCCACTTTAGTTTTTTTCTGTTAAGAACTAAAAATTCACAAAGGGCGCTACACCTTGCTCCTGCTGGGCCGGCCCACTTTTGTTTTTTTTGGTTAAAAAAAGCGCAGGGTGTGCCTTGAACATGCGACCCCGTGCTGGTGCTGTTTGATCGACGCAGCTAACCACCAGGGACAAAAAAGAAAAAGAAAAGTCCTCGGATTTGAAAAGAAATTCATGGATTTAACAATGCTGTAAAATTGAAAAAGAGTTTGTGGATTTTAAAAAGTTCACAGATTCGAAAACTTCCACGAAAAAAGAGTTCCTTATTTTGAATTTTTGTCAGAATATTTTTGTTTTAGAGATTCGAAAAATATTCCTTGTTCGATTTTCTGTTTCTTTTTGCTTTCTGTTACCTTATTTGATTCTTTTTTTCTGTTTACAAATATTGGTTCTAAACTAAAACATAGAAGTGACTACAAAAAATCATTTTCTTACAAAGATGTTTATAAAATTTAAATATTGTTCAATGGATATCACAAAAATGTTCAACATGTATTAAATAATGTTCAGCGTATATCACGAAAATGTTCAATTTTTATTTAAAATTTTTCAACGTATGTAAAAAATGTTCAAAGTATATTTTTAAAGAATTCAATGTATTTAAAAATCACATTCATTTCCAAGAATTGTTGAAAACTTTGAAGAAAAAAGAAATCTGTCGCGAACAATATAGACGTACCGAGTAGGTAGCTAGTGTGGTTGCCGTCGCTGCTACTTAGCGTGAGGCCGGGTCTTCAACTCCATCTCGTTTGCTTTTGTTTTTCATGCTATTTGTACGTTCGCTCGTTTCCTGGTTATTTGCCGGTCCAATAGGTTTTTGATGAAATAAAATAATAAATGGGCTGGCCCAGCACGGAGGATGGGTGCTCCTTGGCCGACCAGCTAGACAAATCCCGGTTGACATTTGTCAGGGTTTGATTTAGACCGAGATTACATAGTTCAGGGTGCAATTGACAGGGATTTCGACTTGAGGGTTCGTTACGACCAACCTCTACGAATTTAGGGTTTAAAATGGACCTTTTTCGTTATATTTGTGATTCCGAAGAAACATTTAATGCACCATCCTAACATAAAATCCTAGATCGGCGCAATGTTGAGATATCATCGAATCGATTGATCTGGTAGAAAGCAAAGAAGAAAATGCATGAAGGAAAAGGGGTGACTACCACAAGATGCTGAGATCAAAGCCGAGTCCAAACTCCAAAGCAACGGTAGATAAATCCATCCTAGTGTACAATTAAGAAAAGATTCTGTAAGCGTCTTATGAGATTAGTACTATGTGGAAGGACTATAGGTCTCTCCTTAATTTTCGACCAGCAGCTCCATTCATTTGCGTCAGGTCGAGCAGGTATGAAGCTGCAGGCATAGCTAACATGTTCGGTAATTGCTGAGATTATATGAGGGGCACCGCTAGGCATCAGACTACTGATGCCCTGCCTCCCATCAGACCAGAGCCCTATGATTGATTCAATCTGATGTGTGCGCTGGCCTCTGATACGAGCTTGGGCAGTTATTTCATATGTACGAAATCCAGCCTAAATTGCTTCCACAAATCACGCCGTTAAGTGGGCCGCTAATTACGTGTAATTATTTGGCAATATTCACTCCTAGCCCTTGGATTTAGGATGCAACTTACAGATTTTAGGCAGCTTGCTTGTTACTCCCTCCGTTCCACAATACGTGCCTTCCATTTATCAAAATATAGATGTTTTTTTTTGAAAAGAAAGGGCTTTCTCCCCGCCCCAACTTTATTAAGCCAAGGCAAACGGCAACCAACATAATACTGTTAACAGCGCTCGGCGGCAACCAGCGAGTAGCTGCCACAGACAGAGAAAAGCAAAGGTCTGAAACTGCCCTATTACAAGTTTTAAGAGGGTCCAACTGGGAGGGCACATAACCAGGTGACAGAACATTAAGATAGGCTAGACTACATCACCCAGCGGTGCCCCTGGTAGCAGCATCACCGCCACGCAATTCTAAGCAATTCCTTCCTTCGATGATCCAAAAGTCTTAAACACCGGAGAAGAAGCGCACCCTGAGCCTCAGAGCATAAAATTTTCCACCGCCTGATCGTTGCCCCCAACAGGTCTAGGACACAGCGTATACTTCGCCATCTTGTCCCCTGGAAAACAAAATCATTCCGAAATCGCCATAAGCTCCACAAGGTAGCAGCAGTAGCAATATTTAAAGCTTCACAATATTTTCTCCTCTTCCAGAAAGAAGACATCAGTTCAAAAGATTCAGGTGCACAAATATTAAAGCTATCAGCAACCACCTCCCAAACATGTCTGGCAACAATGCAATCAAAATATAAATGCTGGATGGTTTCAGGTTCATTACAGAAGACACACGACATGTCATTCACATGCCTACGCTTGGCCAGATTATCCCTAGTTAAGCTCTTATTATAGTAGATCAACCAGAGAAAAACATGAATATTGGGTGGAACTCGAATTTTCCAGATATCATCCTTGATAGTAGAAACTATCCCACCAAAGTTAATCATTTTATAGAATGATTTGACAGAATATTTGTTAGATGGTTCTAGCAACCAAACTGGCTGGTCTGGGGAATCAGACAGACATATTGGCTCAATCACTTTGATGAGCTCCTCCCATTTTTTTAAGTGTTTTCCATCACACACCTTCTAAAAGTTAAGTGCAATTCCCCATTCACCCAAACCTGTGCAAGAGTAGAGTTTTGTTGTTGACAGATAGTAAACAAGTCCCAAAATGAAGTTTTAAGAGAACAGTTCCCAACCCAGGTGTCATGCCAGAAGGCAATACTCTTACCATCTCCAGGAATCCATCTATAGAATTTTTTTGAGGCTGCAAGAGCCCAGGATAAACTTTTCGTAAAAGGGGACCCCAGGGTCACCCTAGTATTAAAGAGATTAGGGCTAGAAGTGTTATATTTGTAGTTTAACATCTTCTTCCAGTCGCTATCCCTGTCATAATAGAATCTTTTTCCCCAAGAGGCCAGAAGGGCCATGTTGAATTCTCTAAAATTTGGAACCCCCATACCCCCAAACTCTTTACTTATGGAAGTCAACCCCCAATTAGCAAGGTGGTATTTATGATTATCACCCATATTCCCCCCAAAAAATGTGACATTTGAGATGTAATCATGTCAATAGCCCATTTGGGAAATTTCATAATATACATTAGGTAAGCAGGAGTGCTGGCAATGCAAGTGGTAAGTAAAATCAGTTTCCCTCTATAAGAGAGTAATCTCCCCAACCATCCAGAGATATTTTTGATAATTCTATCAATAATGGATTGGAGGTCCTCCCTTCTAAGTTTTTTAAAGTGAAGGGGAACCCCAAGATACTTAAAGGGGAAATCCCCAAGCTGGCAATAGAAAACCTGAGCAAAATCCTTAGACAATTGATCAGAGATATTAATAGCATGAAGATCACTTTTATGGAAATTAATTTTCAAACCAGATAAATTTTCAAAACAGGATAAAATCCACTTCAAGTTCTTGGCATACTCCAAAGAGTTATCTAGGAACAAGATGGTATCATCAACATATTGCAGGCTGACTACCCCACCTGGAAAGACATGGGGTAGCAACCCACCAATTAAACCACTATTAGTAGCTTTATGAAGCATTTTAGAAAAAACATCAACTACTAGATTAAATAGGAGGGGTGAGTGAGGATCACCCTATTTCAATCCTTTTCCCCCAGAGAACTGGGGACCATTAGAGTCATTGATTTGAACCTGAAAAGTCCCTTGGTGGATAGTAGACATCACCCAGTTCACCCACTTATTACCAAAGCCTCTAGAAAGAAGCATTTCTTTCAGGAAGTCCCAATTGACTCTATCATATGCTTTCTCATAGTCAAGTTTAAGAATCAGGCCAGAAGATCCAGATCTACGAGTTTCATGAATGACCTCATGAGCCATAACCACACTCTCCAGAATGAATCTGCCTTTGATAAATGCAGTTTGGTTAGAGGAAATAAGCTTGTCACATAAGGGAGAAACCCTAGTAGTCATAGCTTTAGAGAAAATTTTAATAGCACAGTTACTAAGGCTGATAGGCCTAAAGTTCTTCATATCTCTGGCCATAGGTATTTTTGGAATAAGAGTAATGATGGAATGATTTAATTTATAGATATCAAGTCTACCACTCTCAAAGTCTCTAACCATCCACATAAAGTCATTTTTAATCAGCTCCCAAAAGGTTTGATAAAATAAAAAGGAAATGCCATCCGGGCCAGGGCACCACAAGCATAGGAACTCATTACAGCTTGCTTGATTTCCTCTTCAGTAAAAGGTCTCTCTAAATGTTCTCTCTCACCATCATGGACTAACTCATCCTCTGCCCAAAAGTCAACATCCAAATGGATGTCATGTTTGGTTCAAAGGCAAACAAGTCTTTGTAAAAAGACGTGGCAACCTCAAGCATCTCCTGGGTCAAATTGACCACACCATCAGGACTGTTTAATTCAGAAAGATGGTTCTTCCTATGTCTGTGGTTAGCAAGGGCTTGGAAATAAGCATTATTCCTATCTCCCTCTAAGACTTTTCTGTCCCTAGATCTCTGCCAAAGAGCAGTCTCCTCTTTTTTCCACACTTCATCCAGTTCTTCTTTAATCTCCTTCATCCTGTCATAGTCAGAGATAGACAGTTGTTGGGTTTCTGATATCACATCAAGTTTGTCAAACTCCAAAAGGAGTGCCCTCTTTTTTTTCTTCAATGCAGCCTCTCTATTAATACTCCATCCTTTAGTTTTCTTCCTGAGAACTCTAGTCTTAAGCATCCAGTTATCAGCTGAGGATATGGATGAAGACACCGAATTCCAGGCATCTTCGACCATTTGATGAAAGCCTGGCTGGGAGAGCCACCATTTTTCAAACCTAAAAGGTTTGGGGTTGGATGGGGTTCTAGCACCAGTATCAATGACTAAGGGAGTATGATCACTCCCCACCCTGGGAAGGGCTGTCAGGGTGGAAAAAGGAAAATGGGCCTCCCAGTTCACAGAAATGAACACTCTATCTAATACAGCAAACACAGGGGAGGTCTGGTTATTAGACCATGTGAATATCCTGTTAGAGACAGAAATCTCCATCAAGGCCCATCTGTTGATCCAGTCATTAAACAAAAAAGCAGTCTGTTGATTAACTAAACCACTACTTTTTTCTGTATCATTCCTGATCAAGTTGAAGTCACCACAAATCATGATAGGATAAGAAGCATTAGATAACGTATCATGTAACTCAGCTATAAAGTCAATATTGAGTTCAGCATAAGCAGACCCATAGACTAGTACCATTTTCCAGACAAAACCATCAGTTTTATTTCTAACAGTAGCAATGATGGAAATTTTTTGGTTAATAAAACCCACCACCTCAAAAATCATTTTCTTAAAACCCACAAGGACCCCCCCCAGCAGTATTATCAGCTGGCAAACAATGCCATATGAAATTATCAAATCTATCAATAGCTTTGAGGAAACCCTCAGAAATATGTTCCTTCTTTGTTTCTTGAAAACCAATAAAATCAGGATCATACTTAGCAATAGTATCACAAAGGCACTGTATCTTCCCATGTTGCCCTAGCCCTCTAATGTTCCAAATGAGACCTATCATACTAATTAATTTTGAAAGGGTGGGATAAGCCACAAGGCCTAGCTTTAGTTAGCACAACAGGTGTCCCCCTAGTAGCATCAGAAGTGCCAACTGGCTCCAAGGGAACGACATCCTTAGGTGTACTAGCTAAATCATTATAGTCAAAATCAATATTATCAGGAAGTACAATTTCAGGATTATTATTGGCAAAAACCAAACACCTCTCTTTCTCCACAGCAATCATATCATCAATGGCAAAAGACTTTTAATTATCACCCCCAATTATTAAATTCATTTGACTCATTTGACTAGCAAGAACAGATTTATCCATAGTAGAAAAGGATTTACCTTTGAATGTTTGTGGGATCTCCAAGTTTTGCTTCCTTTTATATGCAGCCGCTTTCTCCATAATGTTCACATTGCCATGCCCTCTAGTATTAGGCCTTTTAGCTAGCACAGGACCCCATTTAGGTTTCTTCTCATGGATATTCTCATCATTTTGGGTTTGGTTAAGCGATTCCATCAGTGATCTCTTCCAAGACTCACTTTGTAAGGTTTGGACCGCCTCAAGAGGGAGAACCCCCAACTCTTCTTCCTTTGAATCCTCATTTTCAGAGTCAGAAACATCCACCGATCTTAATAGATCCTCACAGTATTCCATACTACCAGTTTTCTTCTCAGGCGTTATGTAAGCAGCAATTTCCCCAAGTGGAGTTTCTGGAATCCTCATTTTCCCCTCTTTCTTTTCCTTCCCATCAGAAATGTGGTTTTGTTCTTTGAGGATACCAGCAAAGCCAGTGTGCCCAGCAGATGATGAATCCTCAGAATCAACAGAAGCCAAAGCACACTTCATGATGAACTCCTCTTGATCAGTATCATTTCTATATCCCATAGGTGTAACCACCCCCTTTTGACTACCAGACTTGTTTGAAGTTAACTGTTTAGTTGTAAAATTAGCTTTGTCTAGTTCATCAATTGCCTGATCATCTTCACCTGATCCTTCAGAAGCATGCTCCTCTTGAGATCCATTCTCTTTTTCAGTCTGTTCTTCCTCAACACCCTCATCCTCCTCATTACCATCCTCATCCTCATCCAAGTCAATGACAGAGTCAACACCTCCCGCTTGCTCAAAACCTTCCACAGTAAAACCAAGTAGAAACAGTTTTTTCTTCATCTCAATCAATCTCTCAAAAGGAATCTTGGTTGGGTCTCTGCAGGCTATTTTGATTCTGACATTCTCAAAGAAAGTTCTAAACATACCATTCCAGTCCACATCTATAAGCACTCCAAACAGTGAAGCAATTTGGGCAAACACCTTCCAGGTACACCACTTGGGAGGAATCCCCTCAATCAGCACCCATGCTTCAATCAACTCTCCGAAAGGCTCATCCCCCCTTTCCATTCAGTCAGTGTCACATTCACATCTTGCGGCAGGGAGAACCCAGGTAATTCGATGAGGTCCTCCACTTTCTTCCAAGGGGGAAATCTAACTAAAAACGTCTTACTGGAGATCCCTCTGATTTGCCAAGGCCAGTGTTTAGTTTTGCAAAAAGTAGCAGATAACAGTTCCATCAGCTTAGCATAGTCCACTTCTCCTTTCAGAATGTTAACCACCACACAATTATGGAAATTTAGCCATTTCGACTCATTTGCGACAGGAACATCTACATGGTAGAAACCAAGGCCTTGAGCTCCACTACCAAAAAAGGCAGCAGTAGGTTGAATCTTAGACCACACGGCACAATTATTTACATTGTGATTCTGTTGACAAATAAAGCAGGCTTTTGGCTTCACGCAATTCCCCACATAATGGCCAGGTCCACCACAATTAAAACAAATCATGTCCTTATACCTAGGATCAAAGACTTGTTCCACATCGACCTCGATGGACTGGGATGATTGTACCTGAGCGGAACCAGCAGTGGATGTTGTAGATCTGGTAGGTTTGGGGGCAGGGACAGATTCCTTTGCAACAGGGACAGTTGTTTTCCGCCCAACAAAAGAAGTGGGTTTCTGCCCCACTCCTTTTGATTGACCAGCAGCAAGATTGCCGCTCCCTCCTGCACGGCGTTCGGCCATCTTCACCCCTCGCTTGATAGCTTCCGCAAAAGAGATTGAACCAGGGCCAATTCCTTCATGAACAACTTTGATTTGTTTTGGAGGTGGATCAAATGGTCGACGGGATGCATGGAAACAATCCACAACCAAGAAGGAGTTTTTCTCAACCAAATCTCTCCGGATCCAGCAAAGGAATCCGGTTTTCGGTGGAATTTGTGGTTGCAGGGTAGGGTTTCTAGGGTGTCGGCGGCAAGGGGGGGGGGGGAATGAGCCAGAGCTAGCCAAAGTGCTCCTCCACATTATCTAGGGAATCAGTTTTATGTATTCCCCTCGCCCTTCCCGCTTTCTCGCCCACAACATGTAAATTGAGTGTGGGGCCATTGACACCTGGATTTAGAGAAGGGGCATGACAGAGCGGCTCCTCCCCAACTTTTCGGATAGCTTTTAAACTAAGGCCAAGCCCCTCGCCGGAGATCAACTCCGACAAGGTCTCACTAGCTGCAGAAGCAGCAAAGGAATCCTTACTATTACTAACAACAGGAGGGAGAACCCTCGAATCTAACCCAAAACCCTGAAGATGCGTTTGAGAAATCTGATCATGACAAGCCTGAATCCCACGATGGCGCAAACGAAAATTCCTCAAACGAGCCTTAATAGTCGAATTAGCACGAAGGTGCAAACCTAACTCACCAGGCCAAGGCGGGGGATCGATGGGTCGTCGCTGCGTCTGAACCAGTTGGGGCAGCCGATCTACTAGTGGCGTGGGGGCCAAACTGTCCCCAACGGGATGAACTCCGGCGGAATGTTGGCGATTCCCTCCCATGATGTGTTGGGGAACGTAGTAATTTCAAACATTTTCCTACACACACGCAAGATCATTGTGATGCATAGCAACGAGAGGGGAGAGTGTGATCTACGTACCCTTGTAGATCGACAACGGAAGCGTTTGATTGACGTAGTCGTATGTCTCCACGGCCCGACCGATCAAGCACCGAAACTACGGCACCTCCGAGTTCTAGCACACGTTCAGCTCGATGACGATCTCCGGACTCCGATCCAGCAAAGTGTCGGGGAAGAGTTCCGTCAGCACGACGGCGTGGTGACGATCTTGATGTACTACTGTCGCAGGGCTTCGCCTAAGCACCACTACAATATTATCGAGGACTATGGTGGAAGGGAGCACCGCACACGGCTAAGAATATGATCACGTGGATCAACTTGTGTCTCTAGGGGTGCCCCTTCCTCCGTATATAAAGGTTCAAGAGGGGAAGGCTGGCCGGCCATCATAGGGCGCGCCAAGAGGAGTCCTACTCCCTCCGGGAGTAGGACTTCCCCCCCCAATCCTAGTTGGAATAGGATTCGTGAGGTGGAAAAGAGAGAGAGAGAAGGAGGGGGGCGCCGTCCCCCTCTCTCCTTGTCCTATTCGGACTAGGGGGGAGGGGCGCGCGGCCCAGCCCTGGCCGCCTCTCCTCTTCTTCCACTAAGGCCCACTAAGGCCCATATAGCTCCCGGGGGGTTCCGGTAACCTTCCCGGTACTCCGGTAAAATCCCGATTTCACCCAGAACACTTCCGATATCCAAACATAGGCTTCCAATATATCAATCTTTATGTCTCGACCATTTCGAGACTCCTCGTTATGTCCGTAATCTCATCCGGGACTCCGAACAACCTTCGGTACATCAAAACGTTAAACTCATAATATAACTGTCATCGAAACCTTAAGCGTGCGGACCCTACGGGTTCGAGAACAATGTAGACATGACCGAGACATGTGTCCGGTCAATAACCAATAGCGGGACCTGGATGCCCATATTGGTTCCTACATATTCTACGAAGATCTTTTATCGGTCAGACCGCATAACAACATATGTTGTTCCCTTTGTCATCGATATGTTACTTGCCCGAGATTCGATCGTCGGTATCCAATACCTAGTTCAATCTCGTTACCGGCAAGTCTCTTTACTCGTTCCGTAATACATCATCCCGCAACTAACTCATTAGTTGCAATGCTTGCAAGGCTTAAGTGATGTGCATTACCGAGAGGGCCCAGAGATACCTCTCCGACGATCGGAGTGACAAATCCTAATCTCGAAATACGTCAGCCCAACATGTACCTTTGGAGACACTTGTAGAGCACCTTTATAATCACCCAGTTACGTTGTGACGTTTGGTAGCACACAAAGTGTTCCTCCGGCACACGGGAGTTACATAATCTCATAGTCATAGGAACATGTATAAGTCATGAAGAAAGCAATAGCAACATACTAAACGATCGGATGCTAAGCTAATGGAATGGGTCATGTCAATCAGATCATTCAACTAATGATGTGATCCCGTTAATCAAATGACAACTCTTTGTCCATGGTTAGGAAACATAACCATCTTTGATTAACGAGCTAGTCAAGTAGAGGCATAGTAGTGACACTCTGTTTGTCTATGTATTCACACATGTATTATGTTTCCGGTTAATACAATTCTAGCATGAATAATAAACTTTTATCATGATATAAGGAAATAAATAATAACTTTATTATTGCCTCTAGGGCATATTTCCTTCACGATGGTGGCCTGATGTTAAGCCTCGAAGGATTCGCCGTCCTGAAGTTCTCCCAACGGGCAGCCTGCAGCGGATCCGGCGACTCCGCCTCCTGGATCACCCAAACCAGCAGTTCCACCTCCTCGCAGCCGTCGTCGCCGATGAAGCGCGTGCGCTCGACGAAGTTCGCATGCCGGAGGATGTGCATGTAGATCTCCCCCCACTCTTCACGGTCGGGGAAGCGCTCCCGCACCACCCGACGCATCTCACGGCGGGCCTCCGGCGAGTTCGGGTCGATCTCGGGCAGCTGAGCCACCGCGGGGGGTGGAAGTGCCCGTGGCTCCGCTATCCATGCCGCCAGCATAAGCGGACGAACCCGAACGCCGCGTCGACGCGCTCCAGCCATGTGGATACTCAGATGGGGATCTGGGGCGGGGAGGACTCGGTGAGATGCGGGGGTGGGTGGGAGGTGTAGTTGGCTTTAATGGCGGTCTCGCCGCTTCAACCGAGGGGGAGGGGAGGGGGAGAGAAGGGTCCATCCTCGAGCTCATACAAATAATTCGAAATATCGTTTCAAAAATATAGATGTATCTAGACATGTTTTAGTATATAGATACATCCATTTTTAGACAAATGGAAGTCAAGTATTTTGGAACGGAGGGAGTAGGAAGCAAAACCTTTAACCAACGCGGCAACGCCAAATTTGCATCAGATTGACATGCTTCTACTTTTGTTTGTAATTACTTTATGTTTCCATTGATTAGAGAATTTGCTTATGCGGTGAATGTCTTTTTTTGCGATGGTTATGCGGTGAATGTCTGCTCCAATATTTTTGAATTTTTTGTCCTACCGTTATATTATGTTTAAGAAGCATCAAGATCTTGCTCCCATCGACTAAACAAAGGGAATCGTTTGGGTTCGGCGTGCTGGCCCAACGCTCGGCTGGTCGCTTTCCCAGCTACGCTCATGAGGCCACACACACAGCTCATCGCCCACCCGCCGCTTCCTTTAGAAAGTCTATCCTCCACGCACTTCTTTTTCCTCATGCCTCGCATCTCTCCTCCCAAATCCTAGTCCACCATGAAATCCCTCCCTCCTTTTTCCTCTGACTCCACGCCGGCGAGCAAGCCACTCCGGTTAGCCTGCGCCACCCCTTGAACCTCCCCCTTAGTCTATCCCCCACGATCCATGGCCACAGACGGCGGCGCTCTGGACCTGGCGATGTGTCGTGCTGCAAGGGGACAGGTT
This sequence comes from Triticum dicoccoides, assembly GCF_002162155.2. Taxonomy (NCBI): domain Eukaryota; kingdom Viridiplantae; phylum Streptophyta; class Magnoliopsida; order Poales; family Poaceae; genus Triticum; species Triticum dicoccoides. Next base: position 34,973,006 of record NC_041384.1, on the reverse strand, counting down.
CCCGTGCTGGAACCGTCGCCGTGCTAACCATCGACGCGCCGTGCTGGAATCTGGCCACGCCGGTGCTGGAACCAATGAAGAAAATTGCTGGAACCGGCTACTCGATTTGTTACAACCGAGGATTCAAGTCGCTGCATCCATGGCGGTGGAGGTATTCTTTTGCTGGAACCCCCGAGTTGATTTGCTGGAACCGGCTACTAGATTTGCTGGATCCGGCAAAATTTTTTGTTGTGGCCGTCAGCAGCGACGCATGTGTTTTTGTTGTAACTGGTGTATGTTTTTCCTACCATCGGTGATTTGATTTGCTACAATCGTTTCATTTTTTGCTAAATTTATTCACAGTCGAGCTATGTCCTGCGAACGGCGGCAACCTTTTTTGCTGCAACCATTGTAGTTTTTGCTACGTCCGTCGAGGATTTTTGCTACATCATTTTTTCATGGTGGAGCTGCAAGCTCGACGGCGGCGAAGATGATTTTGTGTTGCAACCGTCATTTCTTTTTGCTACGACCTATGGAAAATTTGCTACATACATTCATTTTTTTTATTTTTTCTGAGATGGCGTGCTTCATCTGACGATGGAAGACAGATGGAAGACAGCGAGCGCGCGAGACCAACGCGAGCGCGGCGGCGTGGGGGAGGACGTCGGTGCTGTCGGGCCTCGCCGGGGGCACACGCACGCGGTGGCTGGGGCAGAGGCATCTCGCATCGGACGAGTGGATCTGAAACTGAAGGAGACGGGGGAAGAAGACGATGACGTGGGGATGAGGGGGCGAATCGAACAGTTGTTTAGCTGCTGGATCGCACGGCTGGGTAGGGACCGGCCCAAATTTGGGCCGGTGCGCCGGCGCCTATCAGGCCCCCTAAACAAATAGAGAATTGCTTCAAATATGCTTCCGTAAAAAAAAAATTCACATGTTTAAGAAGAATCACGCTCTTGCTTTTATATACTATTAGAGAATTGCTTTGAACTTTCTTCTGTCAAAAAGTAAAAATATTCCACAAGTTTTAAAAGCATCATGATCTTGCTTCCATCGGCTAGATGACTACTTCGAACCTTCTGTAATTTTTTTTAAAATTCCACATGTTTCGGAAGCATTGCGATCTTTGCTTCGATCGACTAGAGAATTCCTTCTAACCTTCTCCCGTCAAAAAGGAAGAATAATCCACTTGTTTTAGAAGCATCACGGTCTTGCTTCCATCGACTAGACGACTACTTCGAACCTTCTTCTGTTAGAAAAGAAAAATATTTCACATGTTTTGGAAGCATCACGATCTTGCTTCCATCGACTAGATGACTGCTTCGACCATTCTTCTCTCAAAAAAGAAAAACGTTCCACTTGTTTCGGAAGCATCGCGATCTTGCTTTCATCGACTAGAGAATTGCTTTAAACCTTTTTCCGTCAAAAAGGAAAAATATTCCACATATTTTTATAGGCATCAGGATCTTGCTTCCATTGACTAGACGGCCGCTTCGAACCTTCTTCTCAAAAAACAAAAAACATTTCACATGTTTCGGAAGCATCATGATCTTGTTTCCATCAACTAGAGAATTGCTTCCATTTTTTTATTTTACTTCCATTAAAAAGAAAGATATTTTGTCATAGTTACACTGGTTCATATGAATTCTTGGTTTGTTTACAAAGAGAGAAAAGGTTCTCTACTGCCAGGCAAAGTCAAATTGCACCCAAGCGTCGAATTTCAGTAATTCAAACGTCAACTATAGCCATCATGTGATGGAAGGCGTGATCCATGTTGCTGGCGGGTAGAAGCTGCAGTGCCCCTGCCCAAGCCCCTCGATCTTCTTCACTGTGCCGTCTTTGAGGCTGTATACTCTACAGCCTGAAGCATCATGAGTTATGGAGGAGCTAAGTAGTGACAAATCTGCTTCCAAGTAAGAGTATCAATTGTTTTGCATTGTACAGTTTTGAACTGCGAAATTGAAAGAAATAAGACAAGTCGGTACCTAGGGCAGCGGGATTGGTGGCCTTTCTTGGAAGACATGCGTCGTCGCTATGAGAATGGGAATGGGAGTCATGGAAGGCACTAGTGTAGAACCGGGCAATAGCACCGGTTCGTAACGCCCTTTAGTGCCGGTTCGGTAACCGGCACTAAAATATGGGCACTAAAGGCCCACCCTTTAGTACCGGTTCAGCACAAACCGGTGCTAAAGGGCAACCACGTGGCACGAGCCAGCTTCGGGGGAAGGGAGACCTTTAGTACCGGTTGGTGTCACCAACCGGTATTAAAATGTTGGGGAGGTTTTGGGTTTATGATTTCTTTTTCATTTAATTTTGTGTTCCATTTAATTATTTTTCGTTTGCTGGTATTTTACGATACTACATATTGTACACGTTATGCATATATATAAATAAAATTTCTAGTAGAACCGATCATAATATATATA
>NC_041384.1:34954747-34970224 GCF_002162155.2 Triticum dicoccoides | reverse complement strand
GGTGACGAATAGCGCGACCCTATATATATTGTGTGTATATATGTGTGAATTAATTAATGGGTGTATATATGTGTGAATTAATTAATGGTGGTTAATATATATGTGTGTATATATATATGGCTGGACTATTCTGTTACCGGTAACAGAATATTCTGTTACCCTCGCCCCCTATAAGGCGGATGCGTCCACGACCGACCCAGCCCCAATCCGACTCGCTTCCTACCGCCGGAGGCAGCCGGAGCGAGGGAGCCCGCGGCGCCGTGATTGGCCGTTGCCTCCTCGTTCCTTCTGTCGCCGGATCCATCGTCGGGGTCGTCATCCCCGCCTCCTGCCTCCCTCCATCGCCAGATCCATCGTCGGGGTCGTGATCCCCGCCTCCTGTCTCGCTCCACCGCAGGATCCATCGACAGGGCCGTGATCCCCGCCTCCTGCCTCCCTCCGTCGCCGGATCCATTGTCGGAGCCATCATCCCTGCCTCCTGCCTCCCTCCGTCGCCGGGTCTCCTTCTCCGGGGCAGTTATCCCCGCAAGGTGCTTCCTCTACGAACCTCTTCGCCAGACGTCCTCCACAAGCAGGTGCTGCGTCAATGGTGCCGCCTCGCAAGAACATGCCAGTAAAACGCCCACATGAGGTAGAAGAAGAAGACAGTACACTGGAGGTAATGTCTGCTCCCCATGTTTGTGTCACTCCATCAGTTCGTCAGTCCTGCTATGAAGAAGAACCTGATGGTACATTGCAAATGCTAGCATCAGTTCATTGACACCCCTGCCACTTGATGCACGATTAGGATGTCGAGTTACTGTCAGTGCATCTAATATGCTATCTTCAGTTCAAGTTAAAAAAATAACACATATGCGTCAGTCCAGGTATAGTGACAAGGTTCAGCTACCGTTGAGAGTTGTATGTTGTTATTCCTAAGAGTACAAGTCATGTAATTGCGTCAGTTCGAACGAGTAACAAAACTGTTACCAAAAAAATATATATAATTGCTACACAATAAGTTCAGTGATACATAAGCTAGCAGTACTTGTAATGTATATGCACTGATGCACGATTAGGATGTTGAGGTTACTGTCAGTGCATCTAATATGCTATCTTCAGTTCAAGTTAAAAAAATAGCACATATGCGTCAGTTCAGGTAGATAGTGACGAGAGAGTGCCACAGTTACACAGTAAGTTCAATGATACATAAACTAGGAGTACTTCTAGTGTAGTTGCATAAGTTACAGAAGAACAAAGGAGAAGTCATGCATGAGTTCAATGTCAAGTTTACAAAACAGTGCTAAAAAAATAGTACATCAGTACATCCGTGTTTGAACATGAACGTTCATCAGTTCGACTGAAAACGAAACCAGATTAATCCCAAAAACTTTTGAATGTTGTTTGCAGAAGCATGCAAGGCGGCGCACGCAGCAAGCATTTCATGAGCAAAACAGATATGGGGCACCACCTGGTTGGGTAACACCAGAAATACCGCCTGGATATTTCAACAGTACATGCAGATTTGAAGATACACCGCAATCATCAGAAGCACGGATAGGTCCTTCTATATAGCAAACAACAATGCCTGGGAATGCAAGCTTTGCCGCTGCTGGGTTGCAACTAGGCCAACAATATCACCAAGAACAAATGTTTTCCTTCCCCAGCGCATGCAAAAAGCCAAGGACAAGAAGGCTTCCACCAGTCGCTCCGTCAACATCAATCATCCGTGCTGCAAAAGCAGTTGCGACGGGAAGACCACGGCAAAAAGACAGAAATTTTGGCCACTCTAGCAGGTTCAAAAGTACAAGATATGAGCCATATAGACAGGAGCAACATCACAATGAATCTGAGGAGAGACGTCCGTACAACGAGAGACGGAGATCTTCGTCATCGTTGCTCCCTCCAAGAGATGCATTGCTGCATGTGCCAAGGGTGACACCACCGGCGCCCATAAACCAGGGAGAACAACAAACACCAAAGACAGCGCAGAGCTATACACATGTAAGTATCCATATAGAAAAAATACAAGCATAGTCCATACCATGGTGCTGTGACCACCCCATCTAACATTTTTGTTTTGTCACTGTTGTGTGCATCCACCTGACATTGAAGCTTATGTTCTGCCAAGGCTAGAGATGAGGTTTGAAACTTTCGAAGAAACTAAGAACTTCTACAATGTATATGCAAAGCATGACGGTTTTGCTGTCAGGGAAGGCCCCAGGTTTAAGACCAGAGCCTACCTTTATTGCACGTGCCATGGAGTTTATGAATCAAAGGTGTCTGAAGCAAATAGACAGCGTAACAAGACGACAACCAGAACTAACTGCGGGGCTAAAATGAGTCTGAAGAAGGAAAATGATGGAACATTTATCGTAAAAGAGATAGTCTGGGAACACAACCACAGGCTACAGCTCACCGCAGAAATGCTTGTCTTCTTGCACTCCCACAAAAACTTTGACAAAACAATCTTGGAGTACGTCAAGTACCTGCAGTTCAAAGGCATTGAACACGCGCAAATCATGAGCATTCTGGGCGGTGATGACCCTGGTAGCTACTTCCTCGAAATGAATGCCAAAGACCTGATTAACCTGTAAGTACAAACTTGTTCTCCTCCCATAAACCGCCTACGTCTTTTTTCCTCTGTCAGTACAAACATATCAAGCAACGCATGACCTGACGCCAGTTCAACATGCATTTTCAATGAACTTTTTATATGCAGGAAAGCAAAGAATTCAAGGATTGATGATGTGGATGATGTCCTAAAGACTGTCAACTTCTTTAGGGAGATGAAAGCTATAAACAGGGAATTCCTCTGTGACATGCAACTCGATGAGTCCGACAGAGTTAAGAACATATTCTGGGCGAACGCAAGCTGCCGAGGAGCGTATGAGGACTTCGGGGACTGCGTAACGTTTGACACAACATACAAGACCAACAAGTACCATATGCCACTTGGGGTGTTTGTCGGAACTAACAACCACTTACAGACTACATTCTTTGGTTTTGCCCTGATAAGAGATGAGGATGCAGATTCATTCAAGTGGCTGTTCAGGACATTTTTAAGGTGCATGAGAAGGAAGGCTCCTACATGAATTCTCATAGGTACACTCGCTAAAACCACCCCCAACCACCACCCCCCTACCAAAAAAGAAAAGGAAAATAACACAGTAAAAATGTTGTGTCAGTTGTATTGGTATATATGCACAACCATCTGCTGACTACTCCGAGTCTATTTTCTCATTACCAGACCAGTGCCAGGCAATGGCTTTGGCGATCGCAGATATTTTCAAGAACACAGTACATAAGCTATGCCACTGGCACATTATGAAGAAGTACAGGGAACACCTCGCGTACCTGTATTTCCTGCACGAGGACCTTAAGGATGAATTCACATCAATTCTCAACTGGCCCCTCATGCCAACTGAGTTTGAGGATGCCTGGAAAAGACTCATGGATAAGTACAACCTCCACGATGATGCCACAATGGTGGGCATGTGGAATGAGCGTGAGAAATGGATATCAGCCTACTTCAAAGAAATTTTCTGCGCCAAAATGACATCCACACAGCGAAGTGAGAGCATGAACTATGTGCTCAAGAAGAACTACGTAAATGAGAGACATAACCTACACCGGTTTGTCAGCCAGGTAAACTCCTGCGTCAAAACCAGGAGGCAGACAGAGAACCAGGAGACAATGGGTAACCGGGTATAGCTCTATCACTTGTCATAAGACAAAAAATTACATGCTTACTAAAGTAAAAACTTTATTAGAAGTTTTTCCTGCGAGAAAACTAACAATTTGGTCATCATTCTTGCATCTGCAGAAGGAACATAACACGCTGACCTTCTATGGGTTTGACACCCAGATGGCAAAGCTGTACACGCGAGCTGTGTACAGCGAGATCAGAGATAGGGTAAAACTGAGCACTCTCTTCACGGCGACAGAGACGAAAGAGCCCACAAAGTACCTAGTGTGCTACAACCACCCGCAAAAACTGTCTGTGTGGGCTCAGCACGCGTTCCAGGTGGTTGCAGACCCCGTGGGAGAAACATATGAGTGCGAGTGCAGGCTATGGGACCACACAGGTGAGGACTACAAAAAAGATGTTACATACTGTACTACTTTTTTTGCAAAGTTTTTGTTCGAATGAAATGACAAAAAACATGCACCTCTTCCAAAAACAAATACAGGTCTTTTTTGCGTGCATGTCCTGTGCATGATGCAGACAATTAAGGCTGAAAGTGTTCCAGAGAAATACATACTCAGGAGATACACCAAATGCCCGCACATCCAGCCAACATTTGACAAAAATGACTTGAGGACAGTAGCGTGAAACAAGGCATCCCAATACTGCATTGAAAGCTCACTGCTGACGCTGAACATGAGGGTGCACAGAAAAAGCTTGAGAAGCCAAGAGCAAATGGCAAGGACGCGGGTCGTCATGGACAAACTTGAACAAGAACTCGACGCCATGCATTCTGCTGAAAATGTAGGTGTCGCGGACAATGAAGCCATTGAGCAGGATATTGCTACAATGTTGTCCGAGATGAACCATATGGGAGCTATTGACCCGTTTGAGAACGAGGAAGAGGAGCAGCAGCAACCGGAGCTTGTCTGTGTGCACACTCAAGAGCACCGACAAACTCACATGCGAGATCATGAGCTTGATGGTGCTGTAGGCGAACGACATGACAATAGCACATCCTACCAGCAGCAGCAGGAAAAGGTGATTAAACCCCCAATATTCTCAAACACAAAGGGGAGGAAGAGCAAGACGCAAGCAGAAGCCAAAAAGCCACCACGCCCCATCAAGCGCGTGGAATTTGGCCCGGACGGCAAACCCCTCGGGGTAAGGGCATGCGGATTCTGCAACGTCGTGAGCAACCATAACTACCGCACATGCCCACTCCGCACAGATGCCACTGTCAACAAGAACAAGCAGATTGGAGCCACCCAGCTTTCTACCAATGGAGACAACACACGTAACAGCTACACTTGCCGCAAGTGTGGCGGAACTGACGGACATAATGCCCGCACGTGCAAAGTGGGCAAGGAGGTCAGTGGAGCTGAACATAAACAGGGCAAGGTACAGAGTTCCAAGCAATCAAATGAAGACGATGAAGAAGAAGAGTTTGATGAGAATGACGGCCAATTAGACAAAGACAATGAAGATGACAGTGTCGGGGGCGAGGAAACTGAAACTGACGATGAAGCTGCCAAGGCTCAACCTGGAAAGAGCGCCGGCAAGGCACAGCATTCGGGGACAGTTAGGAGAAGCTCAAGACTGAACAATACATAGTGGTTATCCTGCTGCGTCAACTAAAAAATAACCTTGTAGTCTCAGTTGAATCAGCACACAATGAGGAAGCATTTCACAAAACACCGTCATTTACCAAAACACTGTCGTCAATTTCTCGATCAAAACTAAAGTTATTTTTTAGTACAACTAAGTTTACTCGGTAAGTGCTATGATGATACCAATTAATGCATTGAGAAAGAAATAGTTTTGAACTTAATAGGAATATCTCTTAAACGTAGCTAATTTAAACCAGTACTTTAACTCTTACTATGAAGTTCAACTACTAAAGTTCAAGAAGTTCAAAAAGAAATTTGGCACTAAAATTTTGAAAGCCTTACGCTGAATGAGACTTCAAATCAGTACTAACAGAACTATATCATAAGTACAAGAAAACGAGAGTACAGAAACTATAAAGGTCCAAGTTAGGATGGAATCACATAAAAATAAAATAGATCTCACTTTCTGAGCAATAACTCGAAAATACACTTGGAAAAAAATTGTTTTCAGTTCAACTACTATATAAGTCTTCAGTACAAAAAAAAACTTAACCAAAACAAATTCCCGATGAAACAGTGCCACACTTAAAACACAACACAAAATATACTAGTTATTACATAGTGCTCAACAAGACATCAAACACTACAAAATAGAGCCTACAATGTTTTCAAGAGATATATCACACAACTATCCAATTCACTATGCAAATGATGACCATTTATCCTTTGCATCAGGAGCCAAAGCCTGAACCTCCTTGGGAAGCTCCATCACCATAATATGGTTATTACGGTTGAACACAACTCTATACAGATCCTCAGCGTTCCAATCAACAATGCGTGGCTGCAAAACAATAAAACAAATTATCAAAAATCATGACACATAAAAAAAGGATGCACAATAAGCCAAAAACAGAAAGTGAAAAGCTCAACAAGAAACCCACGTCATTATCTCGAATGTTCTCAACGATCTTTTCACCATCATAGCATCCCGCATACTTCAGAGTATAATGGCCACATTCATTCGGCCCTTGAAGTGGAACCTTGACAAACGTTGGTTTCTTTGCAAACAGCTCCCAATTGGGCTGCTTGCTCGCATTGTACTGAGCATCACCATACACAGCCTTCATTACTTTGACCAATCTAGAAATCTGTAAAAAAACAAAACAACCCACACAGTTTTAGGTCTTAGAAACAGCAGAAACAAAGATGCAGAAATATTAATCCAGTACAAATAATAAATGTCACTCACAATCTTCTCGCAGTCTTTGTGATAGGTGTTCTTCGAAGGACGGTGGTTCTTCGGATAAGGTAAAGAGTCAAGGATGTCAACGCTACTTCGGTACCGATTGATGACATATAAGGAATAGTGGCTCACTTTCCTATCCTTTGATAAAACCATAGGCTTGAATAGAGGCATCATGATCTAAAAACAAATGACCAAAAAAGAGATGTTAAATATTCAAAGTAAAAACCAGCATCACAACAAACAAATAAAAACCAAAAATCAGCTAGTAGATCTCACAAGGTCGGCACTGAGCAAGTCTTCATTAGCTTTAACATAGCTCTTGAAATCTCTCGCTGCACTCTCCACATTAAACACTTTATTTTCATCCTCGTAAAACGAACAGTCAAGCACAACCTGCAAAAAAGCCAAAATAGAAAATAGACAGCGGAAAAAGAATCAACAAGCAAAGTATTATTAAAAATCATAAAAACAATAGACAGTCTTGTTCAACATAAAGAAACCAATCTGATTGATTACCGTGATGAAATATGGACTCAGCAATATCCTTTTCCCAGATGCGAAATCAACATTTCTATCGGGATCTTGCTTCCAATCATCAATGAGGAAGTCAATTACATCACCCTCCATCATTTGCCCAGGTGAAAAAACTTCCCAGATGCGATTCCCAGTGAAGTTAGTTACATTTCCATCAGGCTGAGGTATCATTGAGAATGTATTCCTGCAGCACACACAAGAACAAAAAGAAGGTGAAGCAAGATAAGGCATTCATAGCAGTTCGAGTTGTATAAAAAGGAACAGTTCATGCCATATTTATCTAGCAGTTACAAACAACAGAAGAAAAGGAAGAGGAAAAATAATGAGAGATACTCACTCGCCATACTTCTCACGCCATTCATTACTAAGCAACAGATTATACAACCCGCGAGCCTTGTCCAGGTGAGGGAATTTATAAGGGTGAAGCTGCTGCACAGGGGAGCAAAACTTTATAGGAGCTCTGGGCGCACGCTTCATGCTTACAAAATTGCCAGAATCCAAAGCGGGATCTTTCCTAGCACTACCAGCTCTACGAGCCACTATTCCAGCAAGGGGAGATAAACCTTTGGCAGCAGCGCTCCTCGTGACTCTTCCAACGCCAGCAATCTTGTCAAACACATCATCATCACTGTCTATCAATTCCACAATGGGATTCTTGGGTGTAGTAGGGCTATCTGCACAAGCAGCCGTAAAACCTCTCAGAGCTCCCAACCGCCCCTTCATAACACCAGATCTTTTCTTTTCGGGAGAACGCCCCTGGCTAAGATCAATAGCTACGCGCTCGAGCTCCAAGAACTGGCTACGAAAGAACCTGTAGTCATGCTCACCAAGATCCAGCCACTCACCTGAAAAAAAAGAAGACTGCACAAAGCGTAAGTTCAAATACATATTTCATGAAAGTACTAATAGATAAGTACAAGCTGCAAAAAAATTACAAAAGTTCATGCACACGTACAGGGTTCGATGCCAAACAAACCCCGGAAGTCAACATCAAACACATTGCTAGTTGCGCAGGTATACAACAAAGTCTTCCTAATGTCCAAATGTCTTCATGGCTGTAATCGGCCATTTCAATTACACCATCCTCCCGGCAATAATAGGTCTTGCAGTTTTGTAGCATAAAGAATCCAGAATCATGCCTGTAAACAAAGGAAAAATCAAAAAAATGGTACAACACAAAATCCAAAAAATACAGGAACGACATCCTCCAGCAACAAAAACAACCAGCAAAAATCATTAAAAACGGATACTCACGTGTTTTCCTGCCGAGGCACCCGCACAAACTCGCAAGAGAGACCATCAATATGCGCCGGTGAGAACGGTTTGGCCCTGTCTACACTGGACTCCCTCCAAAGCTTCTTTATATTATCTGTCATATTCCTTAAGAATCTAACTGCATCACCCCAGGTTTCATCACGGAGTGAATCAAGACACTTGAAACGACGGAACTTCAAATTCAGAACAACCAAGCACCAATGCCCAGATACTTCACTAGGCTTCATGGTAGCCACAAATGACGGCGGATCAAATGTAGGGAAAAGAAGCTAAAAAAATCGCAGAGGAAAATGAATTTACCAAACAATAAAATAAAAGAGGGAAATTGAAATTCATAAGTACAAACAAAAAATCAAATAATCATAAAGAAGTTATATCCACCGCCCAAAATTAAGGAACAATCATATCAGTTCAATTCCCTTGCAACAATAAGTACATCTTTAATAAAAGAAGCACAGATCAAGTTCATTCCCCACACCTCCCAAAACTGCAAAGAAAACATGACAATTATAGTTAATGAGTACAAAAAGTCCAAGTTCACCTACTTGGTCAAAACCATCAGCACCTGATCTTGTGAACCAATTTAGCACATTGGAATCAATATTTCCATCACGGATTTTGGTCTGTTGTACAAAAAGAACAACAATAGTTTGAAAATTGGCAAAACAAGTTATCATCCTATTTACAAAAAAAGCAAAATACTGACCGTCACCCATCTGAGAACTATCAACTTGTTAGTGTCTCGGTACTTCTGACGTAGAGAATATAAAACAACATCAGCACTGTCTGAGTTGAGCATGCCAGTGGGGACAAACGCTTTAGCAATAGAACCAACATTGGCATCACATTCTTTATTTTGAAACATCGGCTTGTGACTAGAAAAACACAAAATATTACATGAATTAAAACTACTGCAACAACAACAATAATCAAACTAGAGAAAGAAAAAGAGACAAAAAATGGTACGGGCAAAATCCCAAACTAACCATTTCGTACGGTTCGTCCGCAACCTCGTAACAGCGAAGAAAAACGTATCAACCTTAACAACATTACCACTTTCTGCTTGCAGAAAATGATGAAAAATAATAAGTTCAACAACTACAAGAGAACATGTCCAAAATGCCAAAATTGAGAAGTACACCCCATTTACAAGTCCTTACCTGGACTATCAGGGTTTGACGACGATGGTAGTTCCTGTGATGAGACCATTATGCCTCCAGCTTCAGGGTTTGATGATGGGACATCTTGAGAGGACACCAATATTGATGCGCTTTTAGGGTTTGTAGAAAGAAAATCCTGGGATGACAAGAGCGCCTCCTGCGTCAAGGGGTCAGAAGAAATTGACAGAAGTAAATCATCATCCTCGGATGGCACCTCCTCCATGCTAGAAGCATATTGCAATGCATCACCGTAATCAAGACCTCCAGGCGGGAAATTCTTCGGCGGGAAATCTTCACAACTAGAAACATTTTCATTCCCAGCAATACCAACACCAGGCGATTTGGCATCAAGTATGCTGGCAGCACATGCATCCTCATCAGCAACTTGGTTACCAACATTGCACCCACTACTCAATGGAACATCATGAGCATCATCTCCACCACTAAGGACAACCTCACGCTCAACAATAGTAATCTGATGAAAAATAAAAATTCAAAAAAAGTAAATAATATGAACAAAACTAACAATAAAAAATAAGCTACCAATAGGTGCACAGAAAAATAAACCTTGGAAGCATTCACAGCAACATCATCGAACTTGCTGCTGCTAACATTCAAAGCGACATCACCAACAGGCAAACAAGGCTCATCGCCAACAATAGGACCCTGATTCAAATGTAATGAGACAAAAAACAATGCTATTATGAGCAACAATAAACGGTGTGGGATAGAAAAATGAACAAGCAAGACACATCGGTGCGCATGAAATTTTAAGAAAATATTAATAAACACAATGAAAATAAAAATAACCTTGCACTTATTAGTGGATAGATCATTAACTCCACCGTCAACAGCAGCCTCAACATTATGACTGGTCTCCTGCATGAAAAGAAAAATTAATAAACAGATGTAGATCAGGAAGTTCAACTACAATACTGACAGCGGAACAACATAGTAAAAAGATACAAACAATGAGGACTGACTCACATCAACAATAGGGTGCTGCGAGCCAACATCGTTCGTACACTGATCAGAAACATTAGCCTCAGTACCATCATCAGCCCTGCTGTCGGTGCCAGCAGCCTCATCGTGATCAAACTACATGAAAGAAAATTATCAATAAAATAGATGAACACGAGGAAGTTCAACTACAACACTGACATCCGGACAACAACATAAAAATTGCAAAACACCAAGGATTGACTCACATCAACATCAGGACGCTCAAAGCCAACATCATTCGTTTCGTGGTCAAAAACATTAGCCTCAGTACCATCACCAGCCCTGCTGTCGGTGGCAGCAGCCTCATCCTGCTCAAACTGCTTGATAACAACATTTGCACTTTCTTCATATGGCTTGCAGCGAGAGTTTTGCATAGTTCTGAAACGCTTCATGTTGTTCAACAGGCGAACCGAGCTCTGAACTAGATTAGCGGCACCGTCGCACATATCACCGATTAAAATTCTCTCCATCTCAATGTAGTCAACAGATTCCTCAGCGTTAAATTGATGACCTTCAGGAAGGATACCGTTGATACAGCTCAGACGCTCAACTGTCGTTGGGACCTTTTGCAGCTCAGAACACACATTACTTAAGATATGCTCAGCACGCTCCAACGCTGAAACAGCAACATCAATACCAAAACCCTGCCTCTGGGAAGCACTAGCATTACTAGGGCCAGGGGGGCATAACCAGCACCCTCAACACCATGGCCATCCCTCAACTCATTGGGCAGAGATGAAAACTTCGGAACCTGAGACGACGACATCTCCAGGACTGGCCGTTTATACACTCGGAAAAAAGAACCTCCTCTTGAGTTTTCCACTACAAACAAAAGGGAAAAATAGTTAATCAATCAACGCAACACATAGGGAAAAATAAATCATGATATTAACAGATTTAAAATCAACACCACTAATAAAACTTTAACTGTCATTGCCAATTTGTTAGTATTTACCAATAGGTCAGTTGAACAAAGTTATTCAGTTCAACCAAACACGAAACAACAGTACTAAAAATCCATACCTAAACCATACAAAATATAAACAGACAACTCTACAGTACACATGTCCACTACAGCAAAAAATAGCTATACCTAAAAATAAAAAAGGGTCTGCAAGAGACAAAACAAACAAAACTCATCGGAAGCTTCCCAAACACCCAAGTCTTTGGATCTGCATTGCCTTTTTTTATCAAATATGCATCAACCAGATCAGAAAGCTTGGCAGGATCCATGTAACATATGCGGGGGACTCGCATGTCAGGCTCCGCAGTTTTGCCATGGATAAGGCAGTCAAGGTACATTAGTACAGGCCCTATGGCACAGCCTGTGATTGCCTTCCCCATGGTATGACCACTTTGGTACTTGGCAACAGCCCTTCTAAGCTCATCAACCATCAGTAGGCAATAATCCATATTAGCCATGTCCTCAAAGACGAGACCCTCAAACATTGCTGCCTCTCTGGAAACACGCGGGGCAGATCCAGGCAACACAACCTTCATAAACACAATAATGAAGAACACTTTCAGAGCAAGGTCATCTTTGCTAGGATCCTTGACGAGCACCTTGAGCTTATTCCTCAAATCCTTTGTCTTGATATCTTTGTCCTTGCTAATGTCAAGCTCCGATCTTCACTTCATCAGAGCGTCATCATATCCGTCCTCTGACGGCCTTGGCGTAGAGCGACCACCACGAGGGAAACCAAATAATTGTTGTATACCATCGCTAGTGATGCGAAGCTTCTTATTAGCCTCACCCATGTCAAGAGTCATTGTATCACAATCTATCCTCAGGTACAAAACTCCCATCAGATGGCGGGAAATGTTAGACTTCACCCTCCACCTGAAGATAGAACCAAAACCAGATGCATGAACCCTAGCCACATGCCGACTCTCGAGCAATTTAGCACAATCTTCAACCTCGCTCAACGAACATCGCACAGTTAAGTTCAATTTCCGTTGGTCACCTTCATCCAAGGCAACTTTTCCGGCATTGCCTCCCACCGGCTTAATCGGACTCATGACGCTAATAGGCTGTAAATGAAAACAAAAAAGCCACACCTTAAAAAATGAATATAGAAAACAACAAAAGCATATGAAAGCAAGTAAAAAGAAAAAGAAAAGATTGCACACGTTCAACTATTAAAACAACATCAGTACCACCCCTCAATTGATGCAAACAATGATCAGCCTAACCTGGCCGCAATACCAGCCGAAACACAATTAAATCATTGCAAGTACAACTAGTAAGTCACATGCAGTACAAAACACAAACCACTGCAAACAATGAATATAGAAAACAAAACAAGCATACGAATGTAAGTAAAAAAATATTGCACAAGTTCAACTATTAAAACAACATCAGTACCACCCTCAATTAATCAATACAATGACAAGCCTCACCTGGCCAGCATACCACCCCAAACACAAATTAAATCATTACAATTACAATTAGTAAGTCACATGCACAAAAAAACACATACCACTGCAAACAATGAATATAGGAAACAAAACAAGCATATGAAGGTAAGTAAAACAAAGAAAAGTTTGCACAAGTTCAACTATTAAAACAACATAAGTAGCACAATCAAAATAGATGCAAAACAATGACTAGTCTCACCTGGCCAGCATACCAGCCCAAACACAATTAAATCATTGCAAGTACAATTAGCAAGACACATGCAGTACAAAACACATACCACTGCAAATTCATCTTCTGAATCAACTTCAATATCATCTTGTTCAGATGCAGAATCTTCAGCTTCAACACGAGCACGCTTCTTTGCACCTTTGTTCACTTTTGCAGGATGAACTTTACGCTTCTTATTTTCTTTCAACAAAGACCGCTCTTGAAGAGGAGACGAAGAAGGCTTCTTATTTGTCAAACCTCGTGGACTCCGACGAACAGAGGAGCCACCAAGTTTGCTTGGACCAATTTTCACAGCAAAACTATCTGCATCAGCTTTGCTATTACCAGGTTGGGAAACAGCTTTCACACGTGGACTACGCCTCTGTGTGCCATCAGGATTTTGATCTGACATCTTCCTCTTCAAAACAACTTTCTTCTCCTTAACTCCATCACGATCAAACACTTGCGTCAAACGAGTTTGCATCAAGTTTGTCTTCATAGGCATGTCACTTCCATGAGATCCGACATGAACAGTTGAAAAACCCGTGTCACCACCTTCGTCGCCTACACATTTAGGAGCTTGAGCAAAATCAACATCACTTTCTGGCACATAGGTAGCCTTTTGATGTTGTTCCAATTCCTTTCTCTCCTGGAATTCATACTTCTTCTTTCTTATCCTTTCATCCTCGAGCTGTAACTGCATAGGAACATCCTCAGCTTGGGTAACAGGCTCAGTGCCATCAACACTTTGAGACTGAGTAACAGACAATTGCAAGTTGCCATCACCATCATCAACGTTAAGTGAATACATTCCATCATTAATATCTTTAACAACATCAGCAATGTCCTCTGGAACACCATGGCTGTCATTAACTGCATAAACCAATAACATAACCACGCACATAAAAAATTAAAACACAATTAACATTGCAGACACAAAAGATAAATAAAGCGCATTGCATCAGACACAAAACAAAACGCAACAACTGATGTAACTAAGCATATATATGTATTAAAGGCTGATAAAAATAGAGCAAATATAAGGGAAACACCAGCAACATTCGCAAGTTCTTCTAGAGGATTTGGTGTCTCAAAAATAACATTCACAAGATCTTGAAAGCGTTCTGATTTGTCAGAATCAGGAGGCACCGGCACTCCAACATCTGCAACAACATCATAATTAGCAAAAAAAGTACAAGAACAATTAATCAGTTCAACTATGTGAACACTACAAGTTCACCGAATAAAACAAATATGAACCCACCACCTGCAGAAAAAACTTCAGAAAACACAACTCTTTCAACACCATACTAGTTCTTCATTGACTACTACAACCTATTCAAATGCCAGGAAAACAGTTCAAAATACACATGGTGATAAGTACTACATCCTGTCTGCACGTTGCATCAACTGCCAAAACCATACACGCCATACAATCCAGGACAAAATTAACACATATCAAAATACATACAACTTATAAAGTCGATAAGACAACAACTGTACAACATAAAAACCAGATCTATTAAAACATCATCAAAAAATACAGGGAAAATCACCTGCATTCAATTAGTCCGGACTGGATGATGTACCCATTGAGATCTACAGTCCTAAAATCGGCCGAACCAGATCTGCAAGACGCATGAACAAAAATTAGGGATTTGAACTATTTCAGAAAAGAAGCACGCCATACAAAAGCAAAACTCTTACCAGCAAACACAAAATCCGCCACGCAATCCAATATCACTGCCGCCAAACGCTCGTTCAACAGCAAAGGAACCCTAGCGAGTGCAGCCTGGGACAGCAAAGAGAGCAAGAGATTACAAATAGAGAGAAAATCTGAACATAAGAGGACGCAAGCAAAGTCAATGGCAGAGCAAAAAGAACAAAAAAGAGCACCCGGACCTCCACCCCTAGGGTTGAGCCCTCCGGCCGACGCTGCCGCGGCGAAACAAGAGTAACAACTCCCGCTCCGAGAAGAGAAGAAGAGGGGAACGAAGACGGAATCGATTTGGGGACGGGAGAGGAGTGGGAGGGTTAAAAGATGACTGGGAGAAAACGGACGCCTAAAGCCCACAACCATGGCGAAGCCCACTATCTCTAGCCAGTTACAAAAGATAATACCAAAAATCAAATACAAATAAAAAAATTAATATAGATGGTGAAAACAAACGGCTAAAGTACAAATAATAACTCACAACAGTACAAAAAAATTATCAAAAAAGTAGAAATGAAAAAACAATTCATAACGGTGATGTTTTTCCCCTACAAAATAAAGATAAGATAATGGGGCAAGTCATGTTACGGACTCGCCTCCGCATGCGACGCCGCGGCACGCCGCTTCGTCGCCTGCTACGACT
>NC_041384.1:34953711-34954436 GCF_002162155.2 Triticum dicoccoides | reverse complement strand
TGTTTCCCCCCACCCCACCCCACGCACCCACACCCCTAAGATAGATAATGGGGCAAAGTCCATACAAGGAAGATGTGTTAGTACAACTATGCCCCTCGGTACGGTTCGGTGCGGGGGCAAGTCATGCCATAGTACTATATTCAAACAAACAAAAAAAAAATAAAAAGAAAAAATTGACAGCACAAGGACAAAAAAGTACCAATCCAAGTTACTGGTGTAGTCAAGTACTAGATCCAGAAAAACAAAAAAAAATTGACCGCCCAAGGACAGGCGCAGGCCCTGACGATGCTAGATACTTGAACTCGAGCCCGTGGGCGAATCCCTAGTAATCCGCATACCTGCAGGGCCTGCCGTCCAGGGCCCACAGGTCAAGAGAGAGAGAGAGAGCGAGCGCCATGTATAAGCGCTCAGGTAAGTGTTCAGAGGAGTTTGACTAGTGAGCGTCGGCTGCGCTTGTAAATAAGTCTAGAGCCCCCTCGACTAGCGAGGTGGGACTAAACACATAGCTCACGCGCACGCCGTGCTGCACAGCCGCGCGAGAGAAGCTATCCGGGCCGAATACAATGACCCAGGCCGATGGCCCAACAAAGTACTTTGCCCCATTACAAAAATCCAGTAGATCACGCATGACAAAAAATAAAAAATGAAAATAATTTAAAAAAAACTCACAAGAAAAATCAGTTAATAAACAAAAATATTGTGAAAAAGTTCAAACACATATAATG
>NC_041384.1:34950348-34953384 GCF_002162155.2 Triticum dicoccoides | reverse complement strand
ATATAAGACTGTAAATAAAAATTTCAGAAACGAATTTACAAAAAATTTCAACTACTACAATTCATAAGGTTCAAGTACATAAATAAAAAGAAAGTACTGTGCAGTGAAGATTAATTTTTTTCATTTTATAAAATACCAAAACTATCATTATTCATCTATAAAAAAGAAAAAAACGTGCTCCAAAATTCATGTAAAAAAGTAAGAAAAAAATATTATATAACAAACAAATTTGATTGGTAATTGACACCCTAAAATAGAGCAGTACTATCATTAACAGAATGTAAGTTCAGCAAATTCAATAACAAAAAAGGGTTCTAAAAAATCATCAGCGTATAGCACCGTCTCCGAGTTATGAACATGAAAAATATACCAGCCAAAACAAAGGATGCCGATCAGTTCAACTATAGAAAATGTTCCAGTACTAATATAAAAGAATGTATAAATAAAACACTTATAATTGAGCAGAACAATAGGAAAAACATTACATAACTAGTTCCATACCATTCTGATAAAACCATACAATTCAACCATCTCACATGCAAAATGTTTTAACAGAAAAAATACTGCAACATAATCAACCATACACAAATCTCAAAGCCAGCGTCATTTGCCACATTTAAACCTACAACACATAAATTCTGAATGTTAGAGAGTCGTCTTCTCTCAAGAACATAACCATAACCACATCACCATCCTCCAGACTCAGCCGCAAACTCCTTCCACCCAGTACTTAGGTTGATGAAACCATCAAGGTCGATGTGGTAGGCAACATCCATCAACTGATACCCATTCTTGTCTGAAGTCTCCATCTTCAGAACACCGGAACTAGGAGCAACAATCCTGATCCTGGGTGACATTTTATGAAAATGGACATGGGAGTACAAAACAAAATGAACACCTGACAAAACTGAATTTTTACACAGATATAGGAACGATTTGCATAACAAACTAAAATGGAAAAAATCTGAACCAAAACAATAACACAAAACTAACTAGACATGTGAACTGATTAAACTGAAAAAATACACATATCAATACACCTACAGTAAAAACATCTATTCATAGACAGATCAGGGATTATACAAAAAATGGTTTGAATACTGTTAAGTAATGAACAAATACACACAGAAATCCCTACTGTTAAAATCCAACAAAACCAAATTAAAAAAATATAGATAAGCTATTCATAAGACAAAACTGCAGATCCAGTCCATGGGTTTCGAACAGAAACCAACAAGAGTAGAAAACAAAACTAATAGAAACACATACCCATGATTCCTTCAAGTCACCATCCGTCAGGCGACAAACATAGGGTGTACGAAACCCATGTTTGCCGTACAACAAACAAGAAAGTTGCCCACGCCGCTGAGTCTGAGTGAGCTCCAAACCAGACTCGTACACACAACCGTCAGCTATGCGCACCATCTTTACCAGGCATCCGCATGAACAATCCTCCATCGAACACACAGGAACAGAGAAAAAGGCAATGAAAAGAAGAGAGAGGAACCTAGATCTGATTCTGGAAGAATGAATAAAAGGAAGGGGGAAGACTTGGCCACACACCACACATAGATGGATAACGTTTATAGTCAGGGACACTCGCAGATTATAAAAATAATAAATAGGCAGATGGGCAGCCAGCTGGTAGGAAATAGTTATTACACAAGCCATCCAACATTTGACCGCAAATCAGTTCAACTTCAGAAAACCAAGCAGTTCAAAGGTGCACATGTCGAACATATGCAGACAAAACAACACATTCAGAGACAAAAACAAAGTTGAATTCATTTAGTCATTCGAACATCTGCTCCCTCACAACAAAAATCTTAAAAACATAATATTCACTACTTCAATCATAACGATCAAAGAAACGACGCCATTTTGCCCTGGTGGATGGATGTGGAGCCATGGCTGCTCTCGCCCTAGCCCAACTAATGATCTGAATATGGTTCCTTCCCCTGCCCTCTGGGAAAAGAAGCTCCAATTCATTGGAGTTGCAAGTATCCATCACCTCACACGCAAGTTGTCTATTGAACTCTGCCTCCAGTTCCTCCTCGGCAGCATGTCACGCCATCTGCCTGCGCCTGCGCCTCCTCCTCCTCTGCTCCGCTACTGCAGCCCTAACATCTATGGCGCCCTCCTCCTCCTCTGTAACCTCTCCCAGCTCAGGATCCATCTCCCTTTTCTTTGGTTGCAGCTCGTAGAATGAAACTGACAGAGGGCTCGGGCTTTATAATCAAAGTGCAGAGCCATCGGTGCGGCTCCCATGTAAACACACAGTAACAAAACTTTGACACGGCAGCAGTCCAACTACACATACAGGCATCAATTCAAAAAAACACTGAAAAACACGCAACTTAATTACACAGTTTGACCAGATTACCCGAAATCGCAGCTTACAGTTAGCCGCCATACACAACCTCCGCCAACGACAAAACAACATGGGAATCCGGGGTAGAAACAACTCAAAAAAGCAAAATTGACAACGCAAATCTTTTCATACAGTCCTTATATGTCTCCCTGCAACACCAATTCGAAAGTAAAACAACAGAAAAAGAAGAACAAATTTCCATGGCGGGCATGGAAAACGACCAAGAACACAAAAACTTGTAATCATAAATTATAGATGAAAAAAATCTCAAAAAACTATAACATACCGATAATTCTCACATCAAAAACAAGAAACACGACGTAAATTGAGGCCCACGAACACCACAGTAAACACTGACGCCCAAAATCACGTCCGCCGCCAAAATGCCCACGCCGTCACCTCCGGTGACTACAGATCGCAAAACTCATCCAGCTGAGCGCGTGGACGTGCGGAACCCCTTACATGTCTCCTCTAGCAACGAATGGCCCGCAACATCGCTCCGGGAACGACCGGAAGCTCCATGTTGCATCCCCTGTTTCCGTCCGTCGTGCACGCAGGAAGATCAGTTCTTGTTGAAAAACACGTCAATCCAAACTGTGAACCACGTCAGTTCAAAAAGGGTAACAGAATAATATTCTGTTATGCGTAACAGAATAGCCCAGATG
>NC_041384.1:34944731-34950091 GCF_002162155.2 Triticum dicoccoides | reverse complement strand
TATATATATATATATATATATATATATATATATATATATATATATATATATATATATATATATATATATACACAATTTCTCCTAATTGGTGTCTTCGAAGCCAGTGGCATTAGCCTAGCTAATTGGTGCCTTCGGAGCACGATAACAATTGGAAGTGGTTCATGGGGGCGGTAGCGGGTAATAGTATTTTCCTTTGGGATCTATGACCTGGTCGAGCAAAAATCCCGCTATTTCCTCTTGAATTGCTTCTATGCGGTCCTGTGCTAGGAGCTTGTCCCGCACCTCTTTGAACTGTTAAGAAGGAGATCAATATGCATGTGTATTAGTTGTGTGACTAGATATCGATAATGGTGTAAAAATTGTGAATAGTGTTCTGACAATCGATATCGTACCCACTCCTGTCTTTGAGATTTGCTCCTTTCGGACGCCATCATGCGAATGTTCTCGCAAACGTAGTACGCACATAGATTATTTCCCGGCGCCTGCTTCAGGGCCTTTACAAGAATGGAATTTGATCAGATAATAATTAATCAAGCATGATAATTAAAGAGATGGCAGCTAGCTAGTACTACTTAATTACTTACCATGGGTCGATACCATTTCAGATTTTGTTTCCATGGGCCTGGAGTGGCCCTGATGAACTTTGCCCAAGCCCTGCCCGCTACTAATTAAATAGGCCGAACTAATTAAATAGGCTGAATAATGATTGAAATTACCTGTTGACCATCCCCTTCACGATGGTGTAGTCACTTGCTTTCTTAAGTAGTCAGTCTAGTACTTCAATTGTTCCTTCATAAACTTTAATGATTAACAAGATCCAGTGAAATCTGCATGCACACACGTTTGCATGTCTTACTTAAGCGGGCATATGTAAGCAAAAACATGTAGCTATAGCTAGTAGGGAAAAACAGAATTTATAGTACAAGACAGTGTGACTCACTGGAAGTTGTAAGGAAGTAGTATATCTTCATTGTATTTGAGTTCCTTGAAGAACTGTAGCATGCTTTCCTCTACACTTTTTTCGTGATATGGATCTATTTTCCATGTGTATTCATTAATGGTATTTGGGTCAACGAACCCAATGCCATAGCATCCACCTTTTTTCATTTCATAAATCTTCATCCTGCATAATACCACAGAAAAGAATATAGTGAGGATAATTACAGGTAATGATTGATCAAAATGATCACTACAGCTAGCTTGAGACTTAAATTACAGAAAGAAATCACTTACAGACAATAGCAACTGACGATAGATTTGTCGAGTGCGTCTTTATTGTATAGCTGAAATGGTTCTGAATACTCAACGGTCATAGCTTTCTCATGGTAGTAATGCTCCTTGTTGACATTCACCATGAGGGACTCTCGATTGGAAATCTTGGTAATGTCCATGTACCATTGATGCAATTCATACATTCTCGTTGGGAGCTTATTGACCTCCTCTGGCTCGACCAAAGGTTGGCCCCGGGCATATTTCCGTTTTATTTCCTCCACTCTAGTCGGAGACATGGGCTCGATATCGAGGAGTTGTCCAACAGTGATCCCGATCGATTCAGCCTACGCAATATGCTCCTCGGTTATTACCACATCGCCCACCCGGGAACGTTAACGGTTTCCCACAATAATATTGGGTGCGCCTACTCTCATGTGTTGTTGGCACAACAAGCGGGGGGATTGATCGCGCCGCCTATTCTCCCAGCTGGGGAACGGTTTTACCGCTCCTTTTGCCAGCTGATTTTCTCGAGCTCGAGCTCGCCTCTTTCTGTAGACGTGCTCGATTTAAATTCTTGATGTGGCGCTCATCTGTGTCAACAGGCTTGGGAGCTGGTGGTCTAGCCATACGAATGAAGTGGTCAATCTTTTCCACAGGCACTTTCTCCCTTGGCGGCGGTGGCGGTTTCGGTGCAAAATGGGCTTCCACCTCGGCCTTCGATATGGCTACGTTTTCCTCCTCGGACTTGTCGTAAGGCCTCTGCGGAAGAGGCGCGAGGCTTGGACCATATTGAAATCGCTTGCCTCCGCCTGTACCTCCAGTACTACCTCGACTTGTACCGCTACGCACCATAGCTGAGGCGGCTCTCTTCCGTGATTGCTGAGGTGGTGAAGACGGCTGACGTGGCTGAGTTGGAGGAGGAGTGGCCTGAAGCTGTGTCGGACTTGAAGGAGGAGTGGCCTGACGCTTTGCCGGACTTGGAGGAGGAGGAGTGGCCTGAAGCTGTGCCGGACTTTGTGGAGGAGTGGCCTGATGCGTTGGTGGACTTGGAGGAGCGGGAGTCTGTTGACTCGGTGTCAGACTGCGACGAGGAGTCGGATGACACGGTGTCGGTGGCCTTTGAAACCTGATGCAATCCTTTCTCCATAGGATTATATGATGGTTGGCCTCTCCTAGTGTGTGCTCATCGTCACCTCCAGGAATGTCAAGCTCTAGCCCCGAATATTGGTCCACCACCTCATCAACCAAGACACGAGCATAGCCCACTGGAATCGTGTTGCAATGGAAGGTTGCCTCGGGGCGATTTTTAAAAGCAAGGGCGTCCGCCACCTTCATGGATATGTTCTTCATTTTGAAGTTTAGCTCGCAGTTAGTGTTCTCCATGATGTCATCCACTGGGTAGCTATCCAGCAATGCGTTGCCCGGGGCAGAACCCACACTGCTTCTCGGCATGGATGAGACGGTGCTATCCATTGGTGGATCATCCGCTAGCTGCTGAGACCCCCTTTGCTGGCTAAGTGAGTCGATCCGCTCCTGCTGCCGCTGGAATTTGATTGCCAAGTCCGCGTGCGCTGATTCTAGGCCTTGAAGGCGTTCATAGTCTAGCTTCCTCTGCTCCTCCTCCATCTTCCTCTTCTTCTCCTCCGCAATCTTCTTTCTCGCACGGGTTCTGTAGTCGATGTTCCAGTCCGAAAACCCCTCATACCACGGAATAGCGTCCATGCCTCATGTTCTTCCCGGGTGTTCAGGATTTCCCAGGGCACGCATAAGCTCATCGTTCTCTCTGTTGGGCTTGAACAACCCCGATCGAGCCTCTTCTATTGCAATAAGTAGCTTATCTTCGGCTCCGTCCAGACATGCCTTCTTCGAAACTTTGCTTGTCTTCGTGTCCAACTCCCCTCCATGCGCATAGAACCAAGTCCTGCACCTGGGGGGCCAGCTCAATGTTTCTGGAGTGACACATGCATCCAGCATCTCTTTCTCAGACTTATCCCACTTAGGCATTCCCACCGCATAGCCACCTGGCCCCAGCTTATGGAACTTATCCTTTTTTGTGGCATTGGCCTTGTTTATTCTGGACCGTTCCTTAGATAATTCCGAATCCTTGAATTTCACGAAATCGTCCCAATGAGCACTTTGCTTCTCTAGTGTTCCCTCGAATACTGGAGTCTTCCTTCCTCCCATGACGTACTTGGCCCATTCACTCATCTTGTGGTTCTTGAATGCAACGGCCATCTTCCTAAGAGCAGCGTCCTTGACTTTCTCCACATCTACATCTGTGAAATGATCTGGTAGGGTGAAATGTGACATGAGCGTTTCCCAAAGGAAATGTTTTTGTCTGTCGTCGACAAAAGTAACTCCTGGACGTGGCTTTGCTGGCTCTCTCCATTCTTGAAGGGAGATCGGGAGTTGGTCCTTCACAAGAACTCCGCACTAACGAATGAACTTGTCCGCAATCTTCTTAGGCACTAATGGTTCGCCATTAGGTCTGATTGCCTTGATATTGTACATTACACCCTCCTTCAACTTTTTGTTCGGGCCTCGTTTCGTCCTGTTGCCTGAAGATTTGCTCGATCTGGATGGCTGAAAGAAGAAAGATCGATTCGTTAATATATCTTCTAGTCATTTAAAACATGTGATGATCACCAGATGCCTGCTTATATAAATATATATACCTCGCCGGTCTTTGTTGTTTCAAGATCAACATTTTCTTTGTCATGTTCATAGTTCATGACTTCATCAATTCGGTCGTCGCGATCGAATATCATATCATCC
This sequence comes from Triticum dicoccoides, assembly GCF_002162155.2. Taxonomy (NCBI): domain Eukaryota; kingdom Viridiplantae; phylum Streptophyta; class Magnoliopsida; order Poales; family Poaceae; genus Triticum; species Triticum dicoccoides. Next base: position 34,946,104 of record NC_041384.1, on the reverse strand, counting down.
TCCCCGGTTTTGTTTAGACATTCGAAGCTGTCATAATCTTTTTCATTCTGATCATCATCTGGCCCGCGAGGATTGCGTATGATATTGAACAGGGCCTCTTCTCCCTCTCTGCCGGTATTGTCCGCCATAGGTTTTGTTTAACTAATCCAAAAGAAATATATTCAAATTACAATGCATGGATGCAATCAATTAATAAGGAAAAAATGAATCAATCATAGTACATAATAAGCATCATCGACTATAATCTCGAATATGTCGTCTCAAATAATATATATAATCTCGAATACATCGTCTCGAATAATAGATATAATCTCAAATACATCGTCTCGAATAATATATAATCTCGAATACATCGTCGGATCATGCGGCGCGGGCAGTGGACACCCAAAGAGAAGGAACCCTCACAGGATCATAGCTGAAGTGAGATCCCTGAAGAAACTGCCAGGTATTGGAGAACCTGTCGCCCTCTAACACAACCATGTAGCGATGGACGTGCTCGTCCTCCTCCCTGACACGGCGACGTACCACCTCCGGCGGGGCCGACTCCCTCCGCACCGAAACTGGCCCACGCGAACGCCACCAAACGAGATCAGGGGCGACGACCGGGGCCGGGTTCCTCATCAAGCGGCGCGCCCCTCCAGGCAGCACCTCCCAGTGCCAGCCCGATGGAGCCCAGTCCCGGACATGGGTCAGCCGGACGTCGTCGCGGACGGGTCGACGACGAGGATGCGGGCCGGGCATCGTCGAGAACAAATACTATCTATATGCCCGCAAAAAGTAACATTTTTTTAATGATTGGATTTTGATAACTAAAATTTCTAACATTTCTATATAACTAACATTCCTATAACATCTCTAACAATGCTATATAACTAACATTTCTATAACATTTCTAATATTTCTATAACTAAAAAACAGAATTTTTTTATAACATTTCTATATATATAACTAACATTTGTATAACATTTCTAATATTTCTATAACTAAAAAAAAGATTTTTTTTAACTTTTTTATAACTATTTCTCTAACTAAAAAACAGAAAAATTTCTAACAATTCTAACTTTTTTATAACTATTTCTATAACTAAAAAACAGAAAAATTTCTAACAATTCTAACATTTCTATAACATTTCTAACAATGCTATATAACTAACTATTTGTATAACTAAAAAAAGAAAAATTTCTAACATTTTAATAACTATTTCTATAACTAAAAAACTAAAAAAATGTATGTGTGTGTGTGTGTGCACACCGGCGAGGCGAGAGGCGACGGGGGGCGGCGACGGGGACGGCGACGGGTGCGGCGACGACGAGGATGGCGACGACGGGGATAGGGACGGGGCAGCGATGATGGGGACGGGCCGGGGCGGCAAC
>NC_041384.1:34933871-34944390 GCF_002162155.2 Triticum dicoccoides | reverse complement strand
GGCGATGACGGGGACGGGGACGACACGGGACGGGCCGGGACGGCGCGGCGGTGACGACGGGGACGATGGGGCGGCGACGACGGGGACGGTGACGAGGGATATGGAGACGGGGGCGGCGGGCGACGGGGCAGAGGAGAAGAAGCAGATGAGAAACTGAAATTTTTGAAGTGTTTAATTATGTAGGATGGACCTTTAGTACCGGTTGGAGACACCAACCGGTACTAAAGGCCTGTTTTGGCCAGGCCAAGAGGCGGGAACCGCACCCCCTTTAGTACCGGGTGGTGGCTCCAACCGGTACTAAAGGCCCCGCCTTTAGTACCAGTTGGTGCCACCACCCGATACTAAAGGGGGTGCGCTGGCAAGGTGCGGTGCGGCAAGTTTAGTCCCACCTCGCTAGCCGAGGGGCGTCCGCACTAGTTTATAACCCCCCGTGCGGTACCTCTCTCGAGATCCTCTCCAAAGCAGGCCTACTGGGGCTACATGTCCTGTGCTGCCCCGTGGGCCTACTGGGCCTTTGCGGGCCTGCATCTTGGCCCAACAACACGTTGGGTTTCTAGTCGTATGCAGGCCGCTCTGGCCCAGTAGGCGGGCTTTTATTTTTTTTATTTTTTTTGCTTTATTTATTTTTGAGTTTTTTTGTGTATTTAGAGTTTCTTTGTGAACACTTTTGCTTTAGGTACAAAAAATTACAAACTTTCTGTTAGTGCCCGTAGTTTTCAAATTTGAATAGTTTAAATTTTGAATTATTTGAAATTAGTGTGAATCACTAGTTTGTGAATAATTTAACTTTAAAAATCAATAAAGGCATGAAAGAATTTGTTTGCACATAAAATTTCTTCGCGTTTCAAATGCCAAAACACATAACTACCCTAACTATTACAGAGATTCCCTCCTGGGTGTGAAACACAGAAGAAAGTGATGATAGTGAAGCCGATCACATCCCAGATCTTTGGGTGTGAAACTTTTTCTTTGCGTGTGTCCCTTTGCGCCGTAACCATGGAAAATCTTCATTATTTAATGGGATGCTCAGGTCAATATTCACTGTGAATGGAGAAATTTCATCAAACTTTTCATAATCTTCTGACATGCCTGTCTTGTCATCCACTCCCACGATGTTTCTCTTCCCAGAAAGAACTATATGCCGCTTTGGCTCATCGTACGATGCATTCGCTTCCTTATCTTTTCTTTTTCTTGGCTTGGTAGACATGTCCTTCACATAGAAAACCTGTGCCACATCATTGGCTAGGACGAATGGTTCGTCTGCATATGCAAGATTGTTGAGATCCACCGTTGTCATTCCGTACTGCGGGTCTTCCGTTACCCTGCCTCGTGTCATATTGACCCATTTGCACCGAAACAAAGGGACCTTCAAACCACGTCGATAGTCAAGTTCCCATATGTCCTGTATATAACCATAATATGTTTCCTTTCCCGTCTTGGTTTTTGCATCAAAGCGGACACCACTGTTTTGGTTGGTGCTCTTCTTATCTTGGGCGATCGTGTAAAATGTATTACCATTTATCTCGTACCCTTTGAAAGTCATTATATTCGAAAATGGTAACTGGGACAGTAAGTACATGTCATCTTCAATAGAGGTGTCATGCATGGTACGTGTTTGCAACCAGCTGGCGAAACTCCTGGTTTGTTCACGTGTAATCCAGTCACCAGACTGCTCCGGGTGTTTGGAGCGTAGCAAATTCTTGTGTTCATCCATATACAGAGCCACCAAGGCGGAATTCTGTAGAACTGTGTAGTGTGCTTCAGTGAGAGAATGTCTGTCCATGCATATTATTTGTTCCCCTCCTAGCGTGCCTTTTCCATCCAGTCTGCCCTTATGCCGCGATTCAGGAACACCAATCGGCTTAATGTCAGGAATAAAGTCAATACAAAACTCAATGACCTCCTCATTTTCATGGCCCTTGGAGATGCTTCCTTCTGGCCTAGCACGGTTATGAACATATTTCTTTAAGATTCCCATGAACCTCTCAAAGGGGAACATATTGTGTAGAAATACAGGACCCAAAACGTTAATCTCTTCGCATAGGTGAACTAGGACGTGCGTCATGATGTTGAAGAAGAATGGTGGGAACACCAATTCGAAACTGACAAGACATTGCACCAAATCATTCTCTAACCTTGGTATGATTTCTGGATCGATTACCTTCTGAGAGATTGCATTGAGAAATGCAAATAGCTTCACAATGGCTAATCGAACGTTTTCCGGTAGAAGCCCGCTCAATGCAACCGGAAGCAGTTGCGTCATAATCACGTGGCAGTCATGAGACTTTAGGTTCTGGAACTTTTTCTCTGCCATGTTTATTATTCCCTTTATATTCGACGAGAAGCCAGACGGTACCTTAATACTAAGCAGGCATTCAAAGAAGATTTCCTTCTCTTCTTTGGTAAGAGCGTAGCTTGCATGACCCTGATGTATGCCGTCTTTTCCGTGCATATGTTGCTGGTCCTCCCGTGCCTCAGGTGTATCTTTTGTCTTCCCATACACGCCCAAGAAGCCAAGCAGGGTCACACAAAGATTCTTCGTCACGTGCATCACGTCGATTGCGGAGCGGACCTCTAGGTCTTTCCAATAGGGCAGGTCCCAAAATATAGATTTCTTCTTCCACATGGGTGCGCGTCCGTCAGCGTCATTCGGAACAGGTTGTCCACCAGGACCCTTTCCAAAGACCACCTTCAAATCCTTGACCATATCATGTACATCAGCACCAGTACGGTGGCGAGGCTTCGTCCGGTGATCCTGCTCACCTTTGAAATGCTTGCCTTTATTTCTTACGGGATGCCTGCTCGGAAGAAATCGACGATGTCCCAGGTACACATTCTTCTTACAATTAGCCAAATATATACTGTCGGTATCGTTCAAATAGTGCATGCATGCGCGGTATCCCTTGTTTGTCTATCCTAAAAGGTTACTGAGAGCAGGCCAATCATTGATGGTCACGAACAACAACGCCTTTAGGTCAAATTCTTCCCCATGTGCTCATCCCACGCATGTACACCTGTTCCATTCCACAGTTGTAAGAGTTCTTCAACTAATGGCCTTAGGTACACATCAATGTCGTTGCCGGGTTGCTTAGGGCCTTGGATGAGCACTGGCATCATAATGAACTTCCGCTTCATGCACAACCAAGGAGGAAGGTTATACAAACATAGAGTCACAGGCCAGGTGCTATGGTTGTTGCTCTGCTCCCCAAAAGGATTAATGCCATCTGCGCTTAGACCAAACCATACATTCCTCGCGTCATCTGCAAACTCCTTCCCGTACTTTCTTTCGATTTTTTTCCACTGCGACCCGTCAACGGGTACTCTCAACTTTCCGTCTTTCTTACGGTCTTCTCTGTGCCATCGCATCGCCTTGGCATGCTCTTTGTTTTGGAACAAACGTTTCAACCGTGGTATTATAGGAGCATACCACATCACCTTGGCAGGAATCTTCTTCCTGGGGCGCTCGCCCTCGACATCACCAGGGTCATCGCGGCTGATCTTATAGCGCAAGGCACCGCATACCGGGCACGCGTTTAAATCCTCGTACTCAGCACGGTAGAGGATGCAATCATTAGGGCATGCATGTATCTTCTGCACCTCTAACCCTAGAGGGAAGACAGCCTTCTTTGCTTCGTACGTACTCTCGGGCAATTCGTTGTCCTTTGGAAGCATATCCTTTATCATTACCAGCAACTTTCCAAATCCCTTGTCAGATACACCATTCTCTGCCTTCCATTGCAGCAATTCCAGTGTGGTGCCCAACTTTTTCTTGTCACCTACGCAATTCGGGTACAACAATTTTTTGTGATCCTCTAACATGCACTGCAACTTCTTCTTCTCCAAATCACTTGCGCAGTTTCTCTTTGCATCGGCAATGGCCCGACCTAGATCATCAACGGGCTCATCCGATGCCTCTTCTTCAGCTTCTTCCCGCATTGCTGGCTCAGCTTCTTCCCACATTACCAGCTCAGCTTCTTCCCTCATTGTTGTATCATCGTATTCACGGAACCCATGGCCAGGATAGCTGTCGTCGTCCTCTTCTTCTTCATTGTCTTGCATCATAACCCCTCTTTCTTCATGCTTGGTCCAAACATTATAGTGGGGCATGAAACCGGACTCAAACAGGTGGACGTGAATGGTTCTTGACGTAGAGTAATTGCGACCATTCTTACAACCAGCACATGGACAATGCATAAAACCATCCGCTCGCTTGTTTGCCTCAGCCGCAAGCAGAAAAGTACGCACGCCATTAATGAACTCAGGAGAGCATCGGTCATCGCACATCCATTGCCGGCTCATCTTCAATACACAGCACCGAAAACATCAAATTAATACAATACATAAAGTTCAAACATAAAGATTATACAACACTTAAATGCAACAAACAAATAACTCTCTAGCTAAAGAATTTAAATGCAACAACAAATGCGATCAAGATCGCAACTAAGGTAACAATTGATCCAACAGCATAATGATAACAAGCCTCACTATGAATGGCATATTTTCTAATCTTTCTAATCTTCAAGCGCATTTTCTCCATCTTAATGTTGTGATCATCGACGACATCGGTAACATGCAACTCCAATTCCATCTTATCCTCCTTAATTCTTTTCAATTTTTCCTTCAAATCCTCGTTTTCTCTTTCAACTAAATTTAATCTCTCGACAATAGGGTCGGTTGGAATTTCCGGTTCAACTATCTCCTACATACAAATATCTATGTCAACTTGATGGGCATAATTTGTCATAAACATGAAATGCAATGAATAGTTTTAAAAGAGAATATACCACATCCGAATCATAACCCGGACGAGGGCCGACGGGGACGGATATCAAAACCATGGCACTATGTATAACAAACAACGTATGGGTAAGATAATTATACGAGTAACTATATATCCAAATCACACAAACATCAATTTTTTATATAAAACTTCATGAACAAGAGGCTCACCACAAGGTGGTGCCGGCGACGAGACGTTGCGAGCGATCGACGGTGGTTACGACGGAGATTTAGAAGGTACTAAGTAAACCACACCTACATATGCAAAACTAAATGTTATTTTTGACCTCAAATTGCATATAAATCAAATACTAGCACATATATATAATTCCTTCCAAATTACTAAACTCAAAAATCAATCACTATATAAAGCATTGCACGAGCTAATCTAGCAATGAGAGATGAAAGGAAAAAATTGCTAACCTTTGTGATCATTTGAATGGATGGGGGCCTTCAAATCTTAGGCAAAATGTGTGATGTTGAGAGGAAGAGGGAAAAGAATAGAGAGGAGAGGGGAAAGGGGAAGAACAGAGCGAGCTCGGGTGGACGAAGGGTCTATGTAGGACGACCTTTAGTACCGGTTCGTGATACGGCCCGGTACTAAAGGTGCTGGAGGGGCCCCGGACTGACAACATCCTGCCACCACTCACTTTAGTACCGGTTCGTGGCACGAACCGGTGCTAAAGGTTCGCCACGAACCGGTACTAATGAGAGCGGCCCGGCTAGCCGTTGAAAGCGGCACTAATGTACACATTAGTGCCGGCTCAAATTCAAACCGGCACTGATGTGCTTCATGTTTGACCCTTTTTCTACTAGTGTGCGTGGAAGGTCGCCGACGTGCAACCTGGTTGAACCAGCGAGCTGCTACAGCCACCTCCCGGTGACGTGAACGTGAACCACTGCTGCCCTGATAGGGATTGGAGCAGTGCATGTTGTGGCATGTGGAGAAGGACGTAGGCGCGGCGGAGGGATCGCCGAGCCCCGAGCATGGAACTGCGAGGTCGCGTCGATGGCCGGTGTGGTCGCGTCGCAGAGAGGGCGTCGTTGGTTGGTGGAGTCGCGGTGATACGGCGACGGAGCAGCGGATCTGGTGAAGCGAGCTGGCGGCGAGGCGAGACGTGGGAAGCAGAGCTCGGACAGGGCCGGCGATTAATGCTGGCGAGAGATCAGGGGAGGTGATTGGGAGCGGGGCTATGCAGAGATCGGGGCTTTCCTTTTTTTTTAAACGCGACGAAATCTGGAGCGTCGACTTTCCAATGAATGGACGGGCGTGGATTGGTCTGGCGCTCGCGTCCCTTCAGACTATAGATCAGAAGCGTTTATACCAATGTAAATTCTCATTAGTTGCAGTGGTCCTATCTTGCTCCGTGGCTTTACATAAGTGAACACGCGCTTTTTATTATATATTGGAGCTAGCTCTCCTACCATACTCACAAAGTTTGTGTCTATATAAAGTCCAAATATAGATAGAGCTCACAATTGGCAACAGAAGCAAAAGAGAACTAGTGTTCAAGTTCGTATACGACTATCATTCATACTCGACGTAGCAACCAGTCAATCACTACCATATCAGTTTGTATTTGTATATGAAAAGGAGGCACCAGGAAATCAGGAGAAACAGCATGGCCGGAAATAGGAGCAAGGAAACCCACAAAGTCCACACCAGTATGTATCTCCTGCCCTGTGAAGCGTGAAAAACCGTGTTCAAAAGGCACCTCACAGCCTGCAACTACTGTTCGACGTGAGTCCATGTTATTGCAGCCAGCTCAATCGGTGTAATTAGGACAGCTAGGCTGGTATACACGAAAATCGACCATCCCTAAGTAGCAGCTGGTAGAGGAAAATCTGCAAATTAAACTGGCTTCAGGCAACGCTGCTTCTCCACCCGTTGAACGATCCAGCAGCCCAGTATTTTCCCTTTGCTGTTTCTGTCGCCTACTTCTACTGAATTACTATAGGAGAAACAAGATGTTACGTGTAACCATTGTTAGAGGCCAAACCCAGGGTGTTGAGCTGGATAACCGGATAATTATATTACCAATCAGAACTTTGCAAATTAAACTGCCTTCAGGCAAGAGCAGAAGGAAAGAAATATACTGAGAGCGTAACCATCATACTCTTGCAGAAAACGGTGTAAACCCAGGAAAATCCAGTATGGCTCCCGAGCTCGTTTGCTCCCGAAATCTTTGCCGATCAGTTGCATGGAGATTTGCACAGGTCGCTGTATTATGAGTTGTATTTCCCACTGCCTGTGTGGCCAACCTCTGCCATACCAATGAATCCACATATATCCATTTGCTTCAATTCGAAAAGATGATCGTTAACATCTGAAAAAAAAAAGATGAAACTCTGCTTCTCCACCCGTTGAACGATCCAGCAGCCCAGTATTTTCCCTTTGCTGTTTCTGTCGCCTACTTCTACTGAATTACTATAGGAGAAACAAGATGTTACGTGTAACCATTGTTAGAGGCCAAACCCAGGGTGTTGAGCTGGATAACCGGATAATTATATTACCAATCAGAACTTTGCAAATTAAACTGCCTTCAGGCAAGAGCAGAAGGAAAGAAATATACTGAGAGCGTAACCATCATACTCTTGCAGAAAACGGTGTAAACCCAGGAAAATCCAGTATGGCTCCCGAGCTCGTTTGCTCCCGAAATCTTTGCCGATCAGTTGCATGGAGATTTGCACAGGTCGCTGTATTATGAGTTGTATTTCCCACTGCCTGTGTGGCCAACCTCTGCCATACCAATGAATCCACATATATCCATTTGCTTCAATTCGAAAAGATGATCGTTAACATCTGAAAAAAAAAAGATGAAACTCATGGGCACTAGCACCCATGGTTTATTGATATAGGAGAAGCATTCCTTGTGAGAAACCAGAAATTCGTCCCCGACGTGGCTCGAACCCTGGTTGCTGGAGACGCCACTGCGCTCCCTTGCCACTAGGCTACAGCCTAGTTCATGATTGTTAACATCTGGACCATTACGTGTGACAAGAACTAAACTATAGCCACAAATTCAATGATACCACACTTGATTGCCTCCACGGTTAACACAATAGATCCTCATTACAATACCAGATTGATCCATTAAGAAAATGCTTTGAGATTCAAAGCACAGAAAGATTATCACAATGGTTTGTGTGTTTGGCGTTTGCTGAGATGGGGAGGAGGGAGCAAAGACTGCACTAGTTACATCCGGTACTTCCTGAATCCCAGGGCCGAGAGCAGGGCCGGTCCTGATTTTTCGGAGACCCGGGGCGAACAGAAATTCCATTGTATTTAAAACATTTAACTGAATAGTGGTAGCAAGAAATTTCATTAGAAAATAAGAGTTTTCATAATGCACCATGGATATGCACGGATGCAACAAGAAAATGTCTTAATTCCTAACCCAGGGAAGATAGAATTTCTAACAATGCTGAAAAGAAAAGAGAAATAAGATGTATCCCTAGCAGAAGCACTTCAACAATGATCAAGAGAGGAGCATTCTTGCTGAGAAATATAAAGGACAAACTTCTAGTTCACAGATGTTTGGTTTCCAGAATTGAAAGTATTTCCGTGTTCACTTGAATGTGTAATTCCCTAATTAATTAGGATCTTTTTCAGAATTTAATATTTCAACATGTTGTTCTTCACATCACTACGAACATCTAGTTCCTCAAAATTCTCACCGATGGCATTCCTAGAAACAAATGTGTGCATAATACCCTTTACATATTTAATTGAGTTATCTGCTGGTTTCCTTTTCTTTCTTTTTCTATGAGAAGAAAACCAGACAGATGGTATGAGGTACTAACATTTTTACGAGAAAGGAGTAGAAACAACTAAATTTGTTGGGGTAAAATTATCCAACATCTCAGGTCTGGCTATGGTCCTCGCCCCGTCCTACGTTCCTTGTCTCCAAAAAATACAACCTGAGTAGAAGAGAAAAATCCAAAAAAAAAACAAAGATTACAATCAAAGCCTTGAAGGTAATGCGTATGTATGAGTGTCTGTGTCTCTACTGTGTTAAAAAAGAAGCCTTGAAGGTAACTGATTGAAAAATTACTCGAAGGGCCCTTGGCCGATCTTTATTAGAAAGAAAGAAGAAGTACAGCGCGGTTAGCAGTCTAGGCGAACTAGAACTGATTGAAAAATTACATGGATTGAACCTTTGATCCAGTAGCATGTACCTTGTGCTCCGGCCATTACAAACTGATCCGCCACAGATACCCACCAGGATGGTTGTACTTATAGGATGGAAACAAATCTACAGAGACATGAAGCAATTACGAGCAACTGGAAGCAATCATCTCCGCAACAGCAAGATCTGTTAATTAGCATTATGTTGTGTGCTTTGGGAGTTGAAGTCCATTGAAGAACGAGACGGAAGATGAAAACGGAGTAGCGGCCGCCTGTGTGCACTGTTGCCAGGAATTGATGAAATAAATATGTCAGAGATCTATGGATTGTTCAAGGTGTAGACAAAAAAAGAGCGAAAGACACAACAATTTCATGATAAGTGACATGTCATAAAGGATATAGGTTTGAGAGGCAGTGTTAATTCAAATACATGCCTCACCCTCGTCTAGCTATGCAGAAGGCGAATGCTATGCAAATGCACCTCAATTTTCAGTGTCGGCATAGTCTTGATCCGCTCCAATAGGCGATGAACCTGGATTCATTGACCCTCATGCAGGTTACTTGATTTGGTTATGACCAAAAAGGTTTGGAGTAGTGACTTCATGGACCAATGTTCACATGTTTTTCTTTATTTCTTAGTTCAAGGATTGACTTAAGCTTCTTGAGAGATTGACTGCAAGGATTGGAGGGCTGATGTTCTCTCCATTCTGCCCCAAGAAAATCATTGTGAAAAAGGAACCTCCTTGAGATGGACTTCAAGGAAAATTGTATGGTGGGCATACCTGCAAGTCCTATTGCCTTTAAGCTTAAATCAAGAGTTAGGTATGAACTACAAACCTTCTTAAAAGGTAAATTTTGCATTTGTGCTTTATTACATATCTAGTTGTAAGTGCATCTAGTGCTCCTTAGTGATTTTGGTGTATTGAACAGGGGCGAAGCCAGGATTTAGGTATAGGGGGGGCCAAGCGAAGAAAAAAAATTGCGGTTCGTATAATAATGTGTAACTTTGATGGAATAAAAACATAGTTATATTTGTATTAATCTAAATTGGGGTCTACAATTCTCAATAAGATCAATAACGTTCCTATCATAAAAATATATCAAAATATTCTCGTTAACAAACGATCAAAAAGATTATTAATTTTGTCAGGAGAGAACTTAGCATCGTTGATCTTACAATCAGAAGTAAATTAAATTAAAAGTACAATTTTGTCATATATAAGATGGAGTTGAGAGACATTGGTGACAGTAGCCACTAGTGCTAACCTTGGGTAGTTAGCTGGAGCATAGGACAATCTGTTGATGCAGCCTACAGAATTGCCCCTCGCGACATCGGGATGGTCTGATTTACTCTGAATCGAGTTTGATCGAGAGATGGGAGCCATCAAGAAGACGAGAACGGAAAGCAGGAAATAACCTAGCGGCAGCCGGCGATTATCTTATGTTGGCGTCATGACTCTGGTGTAGGATTCTACGAAGGGACTTCATGGTTTTGGACTCTTGGGCCTTCTTATGGGCCTTTATCTCATGTTTGTTGAGTCTATGTTTGCGTCAGGGGGGGCCAAGTACGTGAAATCAGGCAAATCTATCGCTAATTACCAGCTCCTG
>NC_041384.1:34930063-34933574 GCF_002162155.2 Triticum dicoccoides | reverse complement strand
CGCCACCCTGTCTCCGCCCCTGGTATTGAAGACTTATAGGTTAAGGGACTAATGTGTTTGTGAGTATACACACATCTATAAGTCTATGAGGAATTTGATATTTACGATGAAAGTCGACCCCTAAAAATGGATGTCTTCAGCTGAAGACTTTGGTTTTCCTGAAGACTTTGAAAGTGAAAAAATTGGTGTGACCGTGAAGACTTGGTATTCATGCGAGGAATATGAAGCTTGAAGACTTTTGTTTTCATAGTTTCATTTTTCTCTTTCTTGAGTCATAGGAAACACCGTACTGTTAAAGGGGGTCGAGGTAAAGCTAAGAAAAAGTTTCCAAGTGATGCTCATCTCAAAATCCAACACCTACCCAATCCTTTCGAGTGAAGTCATTGAAAATCTCATACAGTTCAGTCAATTTCTTCAGTAACAGAGACGAAGTTCTTCCGCTCTCTGAGTAATTTGTCCTGACTGAGGAGTTAGGAATTCTCCAGTGTGGATTGCCTACAAGTGATGAACGTGATAGCCCTGAGGAATTTGGTACTCAATTATCCGATCGTTGTTGTGCTACGTGCCAGTTGTCCCAAAATATTTACCCACCTAATGGTCATATCATTGAAGGGCATTTATGTCTTATCATGTCGAGCTGCTCCCTAGACTATAAATAGCCGCCCCCTATAACCACTAGTTGGTTGGCTGCTCTGAGAGAAATCGACACTTGTCATTGAGAGCATCCCATCCTCTGAGGACTCTGAGCGAAAATCATCAAGTGAGGAAAACCCAAACCCAAACACCTACAAACCCAAAGTGATTGAGCACCACTGAAGAGATTGTTCCTGTGTGGAACCGACGCTTGTTACCTTTCAGGACTATATATCCTCCAGATGGTTAGGCGTCATGGTCTAGAGCATCCAAGAGGAAATTGTGGATCGCTGAGTGACCGAGTCTATGAAGGTTTGGAAGTCATCTAAAGACTTACCACGAGTGATTGAACGAGGTCTGTGTGATCTTAGCTCAAGGAGAATACGGTAAGGACTGTGTGTCCGGGAATGTGTGTCCTCAGGTTTAAATACATAGCCGTTCCAATCAGACGTACGACTGTCACAACAGTTGGAACTGGTCTACCAAATCATCGTCTTCACCAAGCTACTGGTTCTATTTCCTCAACCCTTTCATTTCCTCATTCTTGTGTTGAATTACTTGATTGTTACTGTTTGAAGACATTGACTGAAGACTTTCTCAATTTCCTCAATCCTATTTCTTCAGTTAGTTTGTCTTCAGCCTGCTTATCCTATGCTCACACTACTTGGAGTTTTAGGACGAACTACCCCTACTGGAAGAATAAGATGTGAATGCATCTTGACGCAATTGACAACGATCTCTGGTATGTTGTGGAAAATGGCGTTCCCTCCGTCACTCCTATAATCAACGCTGCTGATGTGAAGATATTCAAGCAACTCGAATCTCAAGCGAAGAACATCATATGTGGCCATCTGAGCAAAGGGCAGTATGGCTGTAGCGACCTGACCTCAGATGGTCAAGTCTCTGTGCTTCAGTGTCATCCCTGGATCGGTAATGCTGACACACACAATACTCGAAGGATTTATAACAGAGTAGCAATCACACACTTATTACATTGAATGTCTCAAAAGAGAACTTATTACAATAATATGGCTTAAGGCCATCTAATACGATAACAACGGAAAGTTTGGAAGATAAAGTGAGTCCTTCAACTCCAACGACATAGCTGAGCTACACGACAACGACCTAACGAACCTTACTCCTCATCTGAAAAGTCTGCAACATAATATGTTGGAGCGCGAAAACGGGTCAGCACATGGAATATGCTGGCAATATAACACAGTAGAGCATGAACAGAATAATGCTATCACTACATGCATATATGGCTGGTGGAAAGCTCTATGGTTATAGTTTTTGCAAAAAGCCAATTTTTCCCTACAACAAAGGAATAGATTTTAATTTAACTATCATGGTGGTTGAACAACATTGAGAAGGTTCCTCCAACTCAATCCCAATTAAAATGATTAACAACCCAACAATATTAATTAAACATGATGAGATACATGTGATAACTCAAGTACTAGATACTCAAGAATTGTCCATAACCAGGGACACGGCTAACCATGATTAGATTGTACACTCTGTAGAGGTTTGCGCACTTTTCCCCACAAGACTCGATCACCTCCGTTGGATTTCTCGCACTACATGGTGTTTGAGAAACGGATGACTGAGACACAGTCTTTCAGAAACATTAACTCTCTACTCCGGACAGACCATACCAAACCTACATCCCTCTACCTGCTGATCTGCCTCTTCAAGAGCTTCACGTAACTTACTCAACTATGCTAGAGCCCATAATAGCTTGTGGCTGCACACGGAAGTTTCTAGCATGAATCGTCTCAGTTCCCTTTGAGCCTGGGTGGCGGTCCATAGGAATATCACACGGAACCCCGAGATTTCCAAAAAAACAGGCAACACTGGGTACCCCATGTGCCTCAATCCACCCAGATGTTAATTTAAGTTGCCACCTTAAGTTGAACCATTAATTAATAACTCACATCTGTCATGGATTTCACTCAAACCCAACCCACGTCTACGAGCATAGAAATACAATATAAGCAAACGTAGAAGTAACTCCCAAGGGTTTGAATATAACAGGGCAATAGGTTCTACCTTAATAACTACTTCCCATCCCACATGTTAATGACATCCTAATCATGCAATGTTTGAGGATTGGAACTAATGCATAAAAACTGGGTATGAAAAGAGTATGATCAATGTGTTACTTGCCTTGCTAACGATCCGCGAATCCTAGAGACTCGTAGTAACACGCCTCGCACTCCGGGAATTCTATCGCAAGCAAACAATAGCATACATAAGTAACAAGAAACAATGCACAAGCAAAACTCAAATAAGAGAGAGGTTGACTAGAATGTTCAACTTAAGAACTCCGGTTCACAAAAAGAATCAAATCAAACGGAGTAATGAAACTCAAACGGCGAAAGAAAGAAGCTTCGTTTACTAATCTGAACCTAGGTCAAATTTTACAGTAGCAAAAACTTATTTGAGTTGGTTAAACAGAAAGAGGGTTTCGAGACGAAACTTTAGGTGCTTGAATCGCCTGATTCCGATAAACGAGCGAAAAGATAAACATAAACTAAGATCGGATCAGAAATCGCGATCAGAGAAATCGCGGAATAAATCCGATAAAAAGAAAACTGACGAACAGACTAACGAACGAGCGTTCGTTAGCTGTAACTAACGGGCGAAAACCGTTCGTTAAAACGAATGTGAAGACGAACGTCCGCTAACTAGAAGAACCAAAAAAACCGGCGAACCGAGAAAAAAACGAATCTAGGGTTTCGAAAAAACCCGAACGGTTTTAAAAAAAACCAGCGGCTCAGATCCGATGGATACCTCCGGCGAGGGGGTCCGGGGAGGCGGCTGCGGGGCGGGGCGGCGGGGCTTGGCGGCGGCGGCGGCTAGCGCGGGCGGCGGC
>NC_041384.1:34927320-34929236 GCF_002162155.2 Triticum dicoccoides | reverse complement strand
CGGCTGCGGCTCGGGCGGTGTTGGTGGTGGTTTGGGCGGCGGGGGTGGCAGCTTATAAGGAGGGGGGAGGGGCGGCTTATAAGGATGGGGGGCTTGCTTGGAGGAGGGGGCAAGCGGCGGCGAGGCGGAGTCCGGCTCGGACTCCGGGTCCGAGCGGCTGCGGGGCGGCGCGCGCGTGGGGAGGCGGCGGCGGTTGCGGGCCGGCCTGGCTTGGCTGGGCCTTAGGCCCAATCGGGCGCGGGAAAATCTTAAAAAATAATAATTTTGCCGACAAAAATAAAATCCTAGAAAAATAAATAAAAATCCAAAAATGCCAAAACAAATTTTCACCGTCTAAATAAAATATTTAGAATGAGATGAACATTTTCTTGGCCCTAAAATGCAACTTTGAAAACGTGCAATTTTTCTAATGCAAATAAAATCCGAATAAAATCAAGTAAAATCAAATAAATGTTTTTAACATTTTCCTCCAATATTTAAATATTTTGGAGAAGTCATATTATCTCCTCTCATTTATTTTGATGAGAAATATTTTTTTTGGAGAGAAAAATAATTAAAATCAAAATCCTCGTTTCATTATTTGATAAAAATCAAATATGAAAAACCGGGAAAATCCCCAACTCTCTTCATGGGTCCTTGAGTTGCTTAGGATTTCAAGGATTTGCAGAACGGAAATGCAATAAAATATGATATGCATGGATGACTATGTATAACATTCCAAATTGAAAATTTGGGATGTTACAAACCTACCCCCCTTAAGATGAATCTCGCCCTCGAGATTCGGGTTGGATAGAAAATAGGTGTGGGTGGTCTTTGCGAAGATCATCCTCTCGTTCCCAGGTGGCTTCATCCTCGGTATGGTGGCTCCACTGAACTTTGCAAAACTTAATAACCTTAATGCGGGTGACTCTGCTGGCAAACTCAAGAATCTTAACTGGCTTCTCCTCGTAAGTCAAATCACTATCCAACTGAATTGCCTCCAAGGGTACTGTATCTCTTAACGGTATATCGGCCATCTCAGCATGACACTTCTTCAGCTATGAAACGTGAAACACATCATGAACTCCTGACAATCCCTCGGGTAATTCCAATTTGTAGGCAACTTCTCCCATCCGTTCCAAAACACGATACGGTCCTACGAATCTCGGAGTTAACTTCCCCTTAACTCCAAAACATTTCACTCCTCGCAAGGGAGATACTCACAGATATACTTTTTCTCCAATTTCATAGGTTACCTCCTTGCGTTTTGAGTCCGCATAACTCTTCTGCCTGGACTGAGCAATCTTCAGTCTATCACGAATCAATTTAACCTTCTCCTCAGACTCCTTGATCAAGTCTGGTCCAAACAACTGTCGGTCTCCTACCTCATCCCACATCAAGGGCGTTCTGCACTTGCGTCCATACAGGGCTTCAAACGGTGCCATCTTCAAACTGGCTTGGTAGCTATGTTGTATGAGAACTCTGCGTACGGTAAATTATCATCCCAACTAGACCCATAATCTAGCGCACAGGCTCTCAACATGTCCTCCAGAATTTGGTTCACTCTCTCGGTCTGTCCATCTGTCTGTGGGTGAAAGGCTGTACTGAACTCTAACCTCGTTCCCAAAGTCTGGTGTAACTGATGCTAGAACTTTGAAGTAAACTGTGTTCCTCTATCTGATACGATGGTCCTCGGAACTCCATGCAGACATACGATCCTGGACATATAAATCTTGGCCAACTTCGCACTTGTATAATTGGTTTTCACTGGGATAAAGTGAGCCACTTTGGTTAAGCGATCGACTACTACCCACATGGAATCATATCCTGCTTTAGTCCCGAGCGATCGATCGATGGCTGTTAACTGAACCTGAATGAGTGATTCCTTCGCTACTGCTGCTAACTGAAGCCGATCGATGCTGCCTCTAGATGAACAG
>NC_041384.1:34916773-34927065 GCF_002162155.2 Triticum dicoccoides | reverse complement strand
TCCCGTGGAGTCCCGTTTTGCGGTACGCCACACCCCTCCCGATGAACAGGACCCCCGTTTTGACCGTAGGAGGTCCGTTTCGTCCCTTTTGCGGTACGCCACACCCCTCCTGATGTACAGGACCCCCGTTTCGACCGTAGGAGGTCCGTTTCCTCCATTTTGCGGTACGCCAAACCCCTCCCGATCAACAGGACCCTGTTCCGAACGTAGGAGGTCCGTTTCCTCTGTTGTGCGGTACGCCAGGCCTCCTTTCCATCGCCTGTTCCATCCAATCCCTCCCGATGAACACGACCACGCATTCCGTTCCGACCCAGCCGGTTGGCTCCCACGCGTTCCGTTGCCTCCCGATGAACACGACGCATTCCGTTGCCTCCCCATGAACACGACGCATTCCGTTGCCTCCCCATGAACACGACGCATTCCGTTGCCTCTCCATGAACACGAAGACGACGCTATTTCTCTGTTTCGACCCAGCCATGTCAACGAGCCCTCGCCGTACGTATGCGCGAGTAGGCGTTCGAGACCCCGCCCGTATGTACACATACGTGACCGTATTTTCTTTCTTGCGCCCTGGCCGCCTCTACTACGACACGTGCGCGCCTCTACATCCAGCAGTATATATGTACGTACACGTTCGCGACCAGAATGACAACGCTACGTACGCTTTGACTAGGTGGGTCCCGACTGTCAGGCACTTCCTTGCGTGCGAAGATGTAGCTGGTGGGTCCCAGCAGTCAGGGGGGCGAAATACGGTGGCCCGTCTGGTGGGTCCCTGCTGTCAGGTGGAGGAATAATTATTTTGCACGTAATAAGGAGGCACTTCCTTGCTGCGGCCGTGGACCCAGCTGTCAGCCTCTCCACGTACAGTCCACGTCCAATGGAAGCTGTTCCTTGACCACGTTGACCATGCCGCGCCGAGAGCACCAGGGCAATGGACGACGGTGAGGCCTAGGAAGGGGACGATGCGGAGCCGGGGAAGACGCGGCAGTGGATGCCCGCGCGTAGAGGAGTACGAGGGAACTGGTTCGCTGCGGTGTGAGGCTGCCGTCGCCGCAGAGTAACAGGGGGTGTGGGTGAGTAGAGGGATGGCCTGGCCAGCGGTGGGAGTAGTATGGGGCGGTGAGGCCTCCGCGCATCGCAGCCGGCCACGGGAGGCAGGAGCACGAGGCACGACCGACGCTGGTTTGGGCGGCTGGAGCAAGAAGACCAGAGGTTGAAGAAGCACTACGGCCGTTGGATAGACATCGTACGGTCACTGGAGCTAGAATCGTGCATATTGACTAAGTTGACAAAGCCCTCCATCCCCGTCAACTTAGTAGGCCCACAAGTCAACCTGCCACTATACTGGGTCCCAGCTAACAGGGGGAATATTCATTTTTTTGTGCGTAATAAGAAGGCACTTTCGGTGGGTCCGAGCTGTCAGCGGCGGTAACATTCTTTTCACGAAATACAGAGGCCCTTTCGGTGGGTCCCTGATGTTAGGTGAAGGAATCATTATCTTGCGTGCAATAAGGAGGCATTTCATTGCGTGCGGGCGTGGACCCAGCTGTCGGCCTCTCCACGTACAGTCTACTTCAGATGCATGTCGGTCGTTGACCACGTTGACCAGGCCGCGCCGAGAGCACCAGGGCGGTGGACGATGGCGAGGCCTAGGAAGGGAATGACATGGAGGCAGGGAAGACTCGACAGTTGTTTCCCACGCGGATGGGAGTACGACTGTACGAGGGTTTACTGGTTCTTCTGCCGTCGCCGGAGAATAACAGCAGGTGTGGGTGAGTAGAGGGATGGCTAGGCCAGCGATGGGAGTAAGGTGGGGCGGTGAGGCCTGCGCGGCAGCACAGCCCGCCGCGGGGAGGAGGGAGCAGGCAGTCCCGCTGGCGCTTGTTTGAGCGGTTGGAGCAGGAAGAGCAGAGATTGAAGAAGCACGACGGCCGTTGGATGGACATCCAACAGTCACTGCTTGTGCGTCAACCTTTTTTTAGGAAAGCCTCAAATCTGTGGAAAACAGCATACAACCAATCTGCCATTATTTCTAATAATTTTCAGCCCATTTGCTAATTCTTAAGGTTTTTTTGGAGCTCATATTCTTTTTGTTAGCATTACAGCCCAAATTGTGGCCACGGTTAAAAAATTATACAAAATTATGCATATTTTAGTGCGGTCCGAACTGTTTTTAATCCCGAAATTACGACTCACATTCAAACCGATTTTAAAAATAAATGTATATCAATATAAAATCCAACAAATTCTCCACGCACAAAAATTAATGTAATTTAAAATCTTGAAATAAAAAAAGATATTTGAAACTAATTTCCGGTTTGATGTGTTTTAAAAATGTACAACCCATTTCTCATTATCGATGGGCCATTTTCTCGGCCAGCCGAATGAAAGCTCTCCTCGTCTTGAAAGATTTGTAGCCCAACAGGCCTGACAAAGTGACTTACTTGGCAAATCACAAAAAAACTGGGCTGTGGCCATGGACCCAACTGTCAGCCTCTCCACGTACAATACTCTTCTGATGGAAGTCGTTCCTTGACCACTTTGACCACGCCGCATGGAGAGCACCACGGCGGTGGACGACGGCGAGGCCTAGGAAGGGACGACGCGGAGCCGGGGAAGACGCGGCAGTGGAAGCCCGCGCGGAGAGGAGTGCGAGGGTTCACTGGTTCGGCTGCGGTGTGAGGCTGTTGTCGCCGCAGGGCCTGGCTAGCGGTGGGAATAGTAGGGGGCGGTGAGGCCTCCGTGGCAGCACAGCCGGCCACAGGAGGCAGGAGCATGCGGCACGACCGGTGCTGCTTTGGGCGACTGGAGCAAGAAGACCAGAGGTTGAAGAAGCACTACGGCTGTTGGATGGACATCGTACGATCACTGGAGCTAGAATCGCTCATATTGACTAAGTTGACAAAGCCCTCCATCCCCGTCAACTTTGTTGGCCCACAAGTCATCCTCCCACTATGGTGGGTCCCAACTAGCAGGGGGGTATTCATTTTTTTGTGCGTAATAAGGAGGCACTTCCTTGCGTGCGAAGATATAGCTGGTGGGTCTGACATGTCAGCGGGGGGAACGTTTTTTTTTGCGAAATACAGAGGCCCTTCCGGTGGGTCCCAGCTGTCAGGTGGAGGAATCATTATTTTGCGCGTACAGTCCATGGTCGATGGATGTCGTTCGTTGACCAAGTTGACCAGGCCGCGCCGAGAGCACCATGGCGGTGGACGACGGTGAGGCCTAGGAAGGGAACGACATGGAGCCGGGGAAGACTCGGCAATGGTTGCCCACGCGGTGGGGAGTACGAGGGTTTACTGGTCCGGCTGCCGTCGCCGGAAAATAACAGGAGGTGTGGGTGAGTAGAGGAATGGCATGGCCAGCAATGAAGTAGGGTGGGGCGGTGCGGCCTGTGCGGCAGCATAGCCGGCCACGGGAGGCGGGAGCAGGCAGTCCCATCGGAGCTGGTTTGGGCGGCTGGAGCAAGAAGATCAGATATTGAAGAAGCAGTACGGCCGTTGGATTAACATCCAACGGTCACTGCTGCTAGAATCGTTTGTGGACTAAGTTGACAAAGCCAAAGTACACGTCAACCTAGTAGACCCACAAGTCAGCCTCCAAATCTGTCCCAAACAGCATACAGTCCGAAATTTCTAGCCAGATTCAAATTAATTTTAAATCTAAATATACCTTAATTTAAATTCAATGAAATTTTACCCGCAAAAAACAATGAAATTTAAAATATAAAAATCCGAAAGAAAACAGTATTTTGGAACTAATTGTCTGTTTGCTGTATTTTTTCATTTTACAGCCCATTTATTATTACTTATAGCCCATTTCTTATTACTTATAGCCCATTTTCTGGGCAAAATGCATCCCTCCTCGTCTTGAAAGATTTCCGGCCCAGCAGGGCGTAGAAAAGCAAGTAGGCCTACGTTTGTTATTCTACAAAAAACAAAATAGCTGGCTAGAAATTTTCAGGAAGGAAAAAAACAAATTGGGCTGGTCATGTGCTAAACATATGAAATAAAAGCCTGGGCTAGACGGGCCACGGGTCCTGCACAACCCAGTTGATACCCTTCTCCGTCCCGAAAAAACAAAATTACTGCGCGCGCTGCTAGGTCCCTACTGCCATCCTCACCATGTACAGTCATCTCCTTATTCCTCTCGGTTGTTGACCATGTTGACAACACCGGAGGGCGGCACCGCGGCGAGCGAACCAAGGCGGAGGACGATGGTGAGGCCTCGGACGGGAACGAACAGGAGCCAGGGCAGATCACAGCTAGCCGTGGGAGGCGGGAGCAGGCGGTCCCGCCGGCGCTGGTTTGGCTTTGGCAGCTTGAGGAAGAAGAGACTAAAGAAACGCGAGAGACGTTGAATGTCAATCCAACGGTCAAGGTTGGCACAATCGTTTGTTGACTAAGCGGACACCAAGTAGCATACTTTTTTATATATAGATAGAAAACTGCGAGGAAAATGCGTTCGTCTGCCGTCCTCCTCACAGGGAACGTTCACCACATAAGTGACTAGCACCATTGGTTTTCAACCGAGAGGTCTTGGGTTCGAGTCCCAGGAACTCTCAATTTTGTCCTCCTTCTTCCTCGCAAAAAAGGGAAAGAAAATCAAAGACTTGGGAAGGCGTACAGAACAAGCTAGTGTACCAGTAAAGAGACGTTGCCGAGTTTTAGAAAAAAGAAAGACGTGCTCCTGTAGCTGGTTCGAATCCAAACATAGACTATGACTATATATGGTGCTATGCTACTCTGCAAGTAATGAAACTGACATATTCAACGTTCGCTTCTCCTCTTCTCTACTTACTCTGCCTAGCATCAGAAGCTCTGGCCTCAGCAACCACGTCCGCTGGCTGCTCGTCCACCTGCTCTTCAGCAGACAACAACCAGATATGCGCCAAGTCGCAACCTGTACCATCGCCTGTGGGTCTCATCACACCCTCACCGGCACGCGCACCGCAGCCGATTGCTCATCGCAACCCGCTGCCGTTGGTGTGGTGCCACTGCTGCAAATCACACAGAGTCATCCATCGCGCCTCAACCACAATCCGCAACCCTGGCCGAGTCTTCTACAAATGCCTGAATCATGGGTAATAATATGTTTAAGTGTTGTTCTGCTGCTTTCAGTTGCTGATTTTTTTAATAGTTTGGTTGATGATCTACCAATTTGATTCATGCAGAAAAGGGAAGATTCATGTGATTTGTATTTGTAGGAAGTTGCTGATGTGGGGGAATGCAGCTACGCTGATTATTTGGTTAGCCGAGGAATCCCAATACCAGCAGGTTGGGGTGTTGACAAGTAACTGAAGGAATAGCAGAAGAGGAAGATGCAGAGCAGAAGGTTAAAGATGCAGTTCCTCTGATCATGGCCAAGCAACAGCTGCTGAATGGCCTTTAACAGCAATGAGGAGATGAAAGAGATTGTGAAGATAATGAGCAAAATCGATGTGCTCTGTAGGATGATTGTCTCTTTATTTGTAGTGTATGTAGCACTCGTGATATATTCAGTGGCTACAACATGAGCACTTTGCTGAAACTAGTAATGAATGAAACCTGTGTAGCAAGCTGGGCGTAGTGTTGTGAACATCTAATGATTTCTATTAATGAAAATCAGGGGGTATCCCCTTTTGCTCATATAAATAAATAAATAGCAGAGGCCTTGTCGGGTCAGCTTTGTTTTCATTCGAAGACGTCGAGAAAATTGCAGTCCAACAGCAAACTATGTTATCAAATTCAAGTTTCACAGCCAAATATGAGTACAACTAAACAACAATGTCATCATGTTTTAGTTGTTATACAATCACCAAACACAAATCAGCATACATAACAAGTGATGTTCTCACAGCAAAATGCTAAACAACATGTTCATCAGGTTTCAATTGGCATAGCAAACACAATTTCACATAGTAGATAAAAAAACGTCTTCTGGCAGGCAAATACGACAAAAGCAATGTAATCATCATCCGTAGCAGCAGCGTCAACATCTTCGCCATGTGTATCAGTCTGAATCGTAATTCCCCACGGTGTCATCTTCTTCTTCGTCCTCAACATCCTCGAACGTTGGCTTCTTCTTGATCAACTCTTGTATGTCCACAACACGACATGCAATCTTTTCGCCGGCGTCATTGACGTGATGGTTCTCAAAGATATTAGGAACATTTGTGTTATCTTGTACATCAGGAGCAGTGTAAGCAACATCTTGTTGTGCAACTTCATTAAACGAATTCCTCTGCTCCAACCTTTGCAATACTCTCCAGTCATCGCTACGTGCAAATGTGTCTTCCAAGAAAAATATCCGCGTTGCTTGATTTGCCAAAATAAAAGGCTCGTTGGTCTAGTACGCCACCTTGACATTGATGGATTTGAAATAATCATCAGCTCTGGGTTTTGCGATCCTGGAAAACAGGTTATACCAACGACAGCACAACAGAACCACACACCGATGATCCTCGAAACTGGAGATATACTGCAACTGAATAATGTCTGTTATGTTAGCATACATTTTAGTTGTCTCTTTGTCATACGTATCCGTGCTCATGATGGCATTGTTTTGTGTCTTCCTGCCTTCGTCTCGTGCAAGGGTGTTGTAGCGCACATCTCCAACAACGCAAGATTTGTAATGTCTTACCCGAGTATCAGGACCCATTGCTAGTGAGTAAAGGGCATCATCAACTGCCTGCCCATCCTCTCGCATCTTCTTAACCTATGGTTAGAAAATAGACAAGCTGATCATCTTATGTACTCAATATATTAAAAAAACTGATAGTGCACTTCAAAAGCTTACATGGTTCTTGAACCATTTCGCAAATCCTGCCATAACCAGTTTGTCAATGTTTCTTGGATTTTGCGGCAGTAACTCCTCTTTGTAGATGCTGCACAACATAGTGATCGCGTCAAACATCTAAATATATAAGAATGTGCTGCAAGTTTAGTAGATTACGATGTATAAGCTGCAGTACTACACTTACTTGATATAAGGTAGTATCTCAGGACAGTTATTCAACACATACCAAACCATTTTTTCCAAATCTTTAGGTTTGTCCTCTCGTCGACTCTTCCCTGTAACTCGAACAGAATAATCGAAAACATTGAGCCCGGGATTGTCTTCACCCACCTCTTTGCTAAGCCGATCAACTGTTTCAATGTATTTTGAGCAGAATGTCAACGCTTCTGTAGCAATGTAGGCCTCTGCAATGGAACCCTCGGGTCTAGCTCTATTCCTAACATAGCCCTTGAAAGTGCCTAGCCTCCTTTCAATAGGGTACATCCAGCCATACTGTACTGGACCTCTAAGTAGTGCCTCATCAGGTAGATGAACAACCAAATGCACCATCACATCAAAGAAGACTGGAGGATATATCTTCTCAAGGTCGCATAGGATAGTTGGTATCTTGTCTCCAAGACGCTCCAAAGCATCTATCCTGATATTCCTACTGTAGAGTTCCCTGAAGAATTGTCCCAACTCTGCAACTGCTCTGTATAAGTCAGGGCGGCCCAATCCTCTAAGGATAACAGGTAAAACCCTTGGAAGTAGGATGTGGCAGTCATGAGTTTTCAACCCTTGTACCTTGTTTCCATCTACACTAACTCTTCTTTCAGGGTTGGAAGCAAATCCATGTGGGAATCTCACATGTGACAGGACCTCACAGAATTCTTTTCTTTTTACCTTGTCCAAGACGTACACAGCTGGTGCCATATCCCATGGTTTACCTTCATCTTGCACCTGCAAATCCTTTCTGATACCCAGGTGTGTCAAATCAATCCTAGATTTTAAGGTATCTTTCGTCTTGCCTTCATTATTAAGAAGTGTGCCGATAATGCTATCACATATATTTTTCTCGATGTGCATCACATCAAGATTATGCCGCAGATCCAAATCTTTCCAATACTCCAAGTCCCACAAAGTGGACCTGCGGGTAAACAATAATCTCTCTTGTACCCTACCACGCTTCCTTTTCCCGCTACCATTACCAGGATGGTTTCTTGGTGTAATATGCCTGACCTTCTCTAATTCCACTTGCAACTCATCGGCGGTGAGTCTCTTTGGCGCATCACGGTTTTCATGCTTTGCATTGAACACATGTCTTCGGTATTTTCTAGGATGCGGCTTGTCCTTCGCAAGGAAACGACGGTGTCCAATGTAACAGATCTTGCTAAGTATTGCGTATGACAGCGGATTCCTATGATAGTGAACACATGCATTGTAACCATGTGTCGTTCGCCCTGAGATAGTGCCCAAAGCCGGATAATCATGAATGCACCAAATTATAATAGCACACAGAAAGAAATCAGCTGGTGGGCTGCTATATAGGTCTTGAGTGAGAACACCCTTCCATAGCTGTTGAAGTTTCTCCACAAGACGCTCCATGAACAAATCAAAATCATTTCCAGGACTTTTTGGACCTGGGATGAGCAAGGCCATCATGTAGTTTGATTCTTTGGTGCAGACATTTGGAGGCATGTTGTAAGGGATAACAAGCACTTGCCACATGCTATATGTGGTGCTCTGGTGGCCAAATGGGTTAAATCCGTCTGAAGCTAAGCCAAGTCTAATGTTTCTCGGGTCAGCAGCAAACTCTTTGTGTTTATCGTTGAAGCTTTTCCACTCACTACCATGAGATGGATGGCTCATTACATTCTGATCTCTGTACTCCTGGTTCCTAGAATGCCACAGTACATCCTCTCTTGTTTCAGCATCATGAAACAACCTCTGCAATCTTGGTGTAATTGGAAAATGTCTCAGAACATTATGAGGAATCCTCTTCACAGCATCGCCATCTTTCCATCTTGATGATTTGCATTTTGGGCATTCACTTAAGTTGGCATAATCCTTCCGAAACAGAACACAATTATTCTTACAAACATGGATCATATCATATCCAATTCCAACTAAATGAAGGAAAATCTTCATTTTACTGTAGGTGTGTGGCAGCTCATACGCATCTGGGAAAGATTCGCGAAAAGCAGCCAACATCGCGTCGAATGATTTGTTGGTCATCCGCTTAGATGTCTTCACCTGAAGAAAGGTGACCATAGATAAGAATACGGATAGCTTATTTCCTGGGGTGACAGCAACGTTGCATTGTTACAACATGCGGGCCCATCGTTTTTCTTCTACAGGTGAAAGTTCACGGAATGCACGAGCATTTCATAGCATTGTTTCAATGTTGGTCAAACTCACTGGCTCCGCCACCACCACCTCCTGCTCCTCTTCCACCCGAGCATCAGGCAGATCAAGATGGTGATCTGCTGCTTCCACGTAGTCAATAACATTGACATTCATAGCTTCACCATGATGAACCCACCTAGTATATGTGACCGACATCCCATACAAGTGTAGATGATTTTGCACAGTTGACTGGGGTCTTGTAACTAAATTCATACAACTGCTACACGGGCAGAGCACATCTGATTTCGGACCATCGTACTCAGCTCTGATAAAGTTCATGAAGTTTTCAACCCCCTTGACATATGCAGCGGAGAATCTTCGAGCAGAAGTTATCCAAGTCCTATCCATCTGTTAGACATACAAATTAGCTCTTCTACTAGATATTACAGGAAAAACATATATGCTTTTTTATGATGTCCAGAAAAAAAATACCTAGGTTGATGTCTAAAGCTATGGCAAGATATTTGGACGAGCAGATCTAAGTAACGAAATATATGTAAAGCTAATTTAGCAAACAGATTTGAGTGCCAAATTATGGCAGGCTGTTTCAACAGTCAATGAGGCCGAGCACACAGCCATCGAACTATCGAAGGCCATCGCAGCAACAAAGATCGAGTATAAAATGGTGTAGAGCTATTTCAGCTAACAGATTGGCTACTAGACCATGGAAATCTATGTCACAATAAATATATGGCAGGATATTTTAGCAACTAATCGTCCTTGGCATGCCATCTCAGCTAAGCAGATTGAGTGCAGAATAGGGCAAGGAAGCTTCTTAAGCAGAGCATATTGGCAGTAAACTACTTCGGCATACAGTGAGATTAACACCGTCTATCAGCTAACATTCAGCGCTACACCGACATGAACGGGGCCTCAGTCTAGAACGCGCGTACCGTGGGAGAAGCTGACCGCCGTGCGTCTCCACATGAACGTCGCCAGTGGTGGCGGCGCTGACCGCCGTGCGCCTCCACAAGAACATAGCCAGAGGTGGCGGCGCGGCTAGAGGACGGCGGTCTACGAGAGCGTACTGTGGGAGCGAGAGGATCGCCGAACCGCGGCGCCGACGTATCGGCGTGGCGGGGAGGGCGGCTTTGGCGGAGCGAATGGAGTGGAGGGGGACAGGGGGGGAG
>NC_041384.1:34907800-34916569 GCF_002162155.2 Triticum dicoccoides | reverse complement strand
GGGGGGAGGGGGTTTGGGGAATATTATTGGCTAGTGGGCCGAAGGGCGGTTGAATCGGATTTGGGGGGAATTTTTGGGTGTGGGGGGGGGGAGAATTTTCGCGCGGTGGGCGGGGGGAGTTTGGCGCATGGTCGGTTTCTCCAAGTGCAGTCCCACGTGTCAATTAAGAGGCAAGCCGAAGCGCGTTCCGTTTGCGTGAGCCGTGTGCAGGACCGAACGTGTGTGGGGTGCAATGCGACCGCGACAGGAGTGTTATGAGTATACTGCATTTTTTCCTTTTAAACTAGGTGCTTCGCCCCCTAAAAAAATCTGTTGCTTTGCGCGATCCATCGATACTACTACTAGTAATCCGGTAATCCGGACTAAAACGGCGCGACCGGGTCTTTTCCCGCGTGATATGCTGGGAAGTTGGCTTAGTTGGGTTTTTTAGGACGAGTAATGCTACACCTATGTAATCCCAGTTATGTAATTAATGCAATGTGAAAACGTGTGAGCTGTTGATTGTAAATTGGGGGGAGGGAGGGGCCCACCACCATGAAAATTAGGGGAGGAGAGAGAGAGAGGCAATTTACGTTAACCCTTTTGTAGGTTCCCATAGATGTAGAAAGATGTCTCCGATCCTGCAATATAGGCCGTCCGATCTATATCTAACGGATAGGAAGGAAACTATGACAATTTACCCGCATTCCTCTCCACATTTGCAGATAAGGCTTTCCCTCGTTCATCCTTTTCTCCCACAAGATCTTGATCTTCCGTGCAACGCACAGGCATCTTGCTAGTACTCCTACAATATGTATATTATTGTGAAAGTTCATATACACCGGCCGAGATTAATGCAAACACGGCAGATTTTCATTACATTTCGGACCTTTATAGGACAAAAAAATAAAAGAAACCCGACACTAAACCTATTCTATGGCGGCAACCGACGTCCTCCATCTGTGATCTCCATGTACGGGGGCGGGGTTCAAGACCCGTGAAGTGAAGGTGCGGTCTCCGGCGAGGAAAAGTAGAACACGGGAGACAGACCGGCTAGTTGGCACACCATGCCTTGCCGCCTCCCATGCCCTACTCATCCTCGGAGGAGTCCCCGACCTCGGCGGTGCCGGACGTTGGACGGCGGCAAGTAGGACGCGTGGCTGACGGTGCTCCCGTCGTCGGCCGCCAGCGTGGCCACCGCTTGTGCGGTGACTTGAGCGAGGGCGGCGACTTCGAGCTCCATCCCCGAAGACAAGCTCTCCCACAGAGCGTTCGCGCTTGCGGTCATGGAAAATGTGGTTCCAGGTAGGAGGACGATGCGCTATGGTGTGGAGGTTAGCTGGGCGTTGCCACTGAAAGTAGCGCATTCCGGTGAGGCCAAGCGTCCGGGTGCGTCATTAAGTCGCCGGAGTTGGTTCCGCGTGCACCGAGCCTCTTAATGACGACATACGAACGGACGACATAAATGCGGGCAGCTGGCGCCGGCTGGGAACGCACCGCGCGACGGTGTGAGGAACAAGGGTTTTGGTGTGCCAGGGTAGTCAGCTGCGGTCGTGGCAATGTTGGAGATGCACTTTGCTCACATGCGATCCCTGCATGTCATTGAAAAAGCAAGACGACCCGGCATGGTCTCAGGTCCAGAGGATGCAGTTGGCCGCGCTACACCACTCCGCGGACGCGTCGTGGCGCCCCGTGCATCCTCGACGAGCCGGGTGTTGGGGTGTGTTTGGATTGTGGCCAAAGTGCACCTTGCCAAAATTTTGGTCATGGCCAAAAGATTGGTCTTTGTTTGGATGGTTGCCATTTTTTGGCATGCCAATGAACTCTAGCCAACTCTAGTTCATTTTTCTTGCCAATGTCGGCCAAATCATGGGCAACCAATACCTCAACCAAAATTTTGGTCATGACCCAAAGATTGGTCTTTGTTTGGATGGTTGCCATTTCTTTGGCATGCCAATGAACTCTAGCCAACTCAAGTTCATTTTTCTTGCCAATGTCGGCCAAATCATGGTCAACCAATACCTCAACCAAAATTTTGGCTACCCAATTCTTTGATGGGGCAACCTTGGGCACAAACCAAACATACCGTTGGTCGTGCCACAGCACTAACGCCACCCTCGGCAAACTGAAACCGACCGTGTCTAGCGACGATATGAGCGTGTCGCTCACCGCGGTCGCCGTGTCTAGAGGCGGTGCTGGAGCTGCACCCCCTTGTTGGCCCCAACGACCCACATGAACGGTTTCGGTGGCGAGGAGGTCATGGGCCAGCTCCTCCATTGGACTAGTCTTCTCTACCTCGTCCCGACGGGTGTGCCCCACATGTCTGTTTCCCTGTTTTCCCGGCCATATTCGAGCGTCAGTGCTCCGCGTTGCACATTAGGCCTTTCACTATGTAGGCCAAGCGAGACAACTTATTGTTTATTTGAGCCATTCAAGTATAATCATGTCGCGTTTGCTTATTTCTCATTCCTCTCCAATCCTCTTATCCATCGATCATGTCGCCCTCCAGTCGAGTCCATCCTCCCTCATGCTTCATTTGAACATTCCGCCGAGTATCATTCGCATGTACCCACCCTAGTCCTCTTTCAATAGATCTCCGGACCCCGAGATGAAATCGAGAGGGAACGAGTGGGGGCACTGATACCTAAGGCGGATTCAAAATTTTGAACCGGTGATCATAGCATCTGCAAATCATATATAAAGGGTATTCAATGTTCGTTTCGTTTTTGAATGTACAATATACTCCCTCCTATCCTTTCTAGTTTACATATAAGTTTTATGTGTAGTCAAAGTATATCTACTTTGATCAAAAAGGTATCAACATTCAACAACGCCCAATCAATATTGTTAGATTCGTACGTACTCCTAGATTTGTACTCGAGATGGTTTCCAATTTGACTATTGACAAGATTAATAGTACATGAGATGTATAATGTGAAAATTATATCATTGGAAACTCCTTTCACATACAAATTTGACTGTATGCTTTGTGTAAGTTGCATGTCATATATTACTCTAACATTTGGTCAAAGTTAGCCTCGAAAAATGCATTAGACCCTGTATGCTTTGTGTAAGTTGCATGTCATATATTATTACTCTAACATTTGTGTAAGTTGCATGTCATATATTATTACTCTAACATCTGGTCAAAGTAGTATAGTGGAAGTGGATCCTCTGACGTAGGTATCCCTGCCTTACCCTCCCTTTCGGTCAGTTACTGGCGGACCCCATGCTTGCTAGGCCCTGCATGTCAGTTACTCAATGGGTTCGGCCACGTCAGGGGATCCTCATCCGTACCTACTCCCTCTGTTTTTATTTACTCCACATAAAATGGAGGGAGTGGTGGTATAATAAATGACTTGGGCGGGGGAGGGGAGGGACGTCGGTTTGCTCTCAACTGCGGTCCCACAAGTGAGCGAAAACACAAGACGAAGCG
This sequence comes from Triticum dicoccoides, assembly GCF_002162155.2. NCBI lineage: Eukaryota > Viridiplantae > Streptophyta > Magnoliopsida > Poales > Poaceae > Triticum > Triticum dicoccoides. The sequence continues at coordinate 34,913,154 of NC_041384.1, read as the reverse complement.
CGTTCCATTCAGTGAGCGACGTGGAGGGTCCAGTGTGCCGGGCTGTAGCGCGAACGCGACAAGAGCGATGTGCAGTCAAAACCGATTGACCGGTCGTCACCGGAACCACTATTCACACAAGAACCTTCACTGCTTGGCCTACGCCAGCCACTGCCCTAAAACCACACCAAATCTCCAGCCCATTCCCCCACCTTTCGAACCCCTAGTTCGCCGAAAAGCCAAGGTGCTCCGCAAGATCACTTACTACAAGATGCTGACGCTGGAGCGCCGCACAGAAATCGCGGCGGCGGTCGGCGCCACAGACCTCCGTTCCCAAGCTCGCTTTGCGGCTGGCCAATCCCCGAGTTCTCTGGAGCCGAGCTACGAGGAGGAGGAAGCCGATCCAATGTTCATGGCGGAGGTCGCGGCGCAGAAGGCCCCCGATGGGTATGAGACGATGGACGTCGACTTCGTGCCGGCGTCCGAGTCCCCCATGGTGCAGGCGGACCAGCGGTTCAACATGGTGATACTAAAGGAGGACCGGGAGGCAGAGGCTCAACTCGACGCGGAGCGCGCGCATGCCGCTGCCATCGAGGCTCTCCTGTAGGCAGAACCGGATGTCGTGGATGTGAACCGGGCGGCGGAGGCTCAACTTGAGGCGGAGCGCGCGGATGCCGCTGCCATTGAGGCCCTCCTGCAGGCAGAACCGGACGTCCTGGACTTGAACCGGGCGGCAGAGGCTTGACTCGACGCAGAGCGCGCGGATGCCGCTCTCATCGACGCCCTCCTGCAGGCGGAACCGGACGTCCTGGACTTGAACCGGGCGGCGGAGGCTCGACTCGACGTGGAGAGCGCGGATGCCGCTGCCATCGAGGCCCTCCTACAGGTGGAAACGGACGTCCTTGACTTGAACCGGGCTATGCTCTCGTCCGTGCAGAGCGCCCGCACGCTCCACTTGAACGAGTAGCTGGAGGCCGAGGACAACCACGGTGCGGAGACATACGTCGGCAGCGACGGCTGGTTCGCGCCGGCAGCCAAAGACGATGAGGTCGTCTCTTTCCGTGAGCAGTGATAGTTTTTCTTTATGTTGTTGTTTTTATGGATCTTTTGCTGTGTAAAAACATATACTCCCTCCGTTCCTTGATATAAGGTGTATAGATTTTTGAGAAAAAGTCCGAAATATAAGGTGTATTGCATTGCATCACTCATTTGGATAATTTTTGTAGGGATTTGATTACATTTCCTTATATCGGGCAAGCTCCTCTATTTTCTCATGTCAGTTAGTCAGGTGTAATCTCGCCCAAAACTTGTGAATTTTTCACTCCATGTGCGTTCTTTAATTTCCGTGCCAAAAACTATACACCCTATATCTAGGAACGGAGGGAGTATTTGTTATGCAAGTCGCCTGACTTGGGTCAGTCTACCATTTCAGGCGGTTGAATGAATATCCTACGTCTCCTAACCCTTCTTTCCTTCTTCCTCACCTCTTCTTCTTCCCCAACAGACCACCGCACGGGCCGTACGGATACTCCCCAACATGCGGTTGGATAAACATACTCTATGAAACGAAAATTATGTGTCAGCGATAGGATGGCTGAGTTTGGTGTGTTCACATGCGACAGCACATGTCAGTGAGGGTGCGTTCCCTTGGTTGGGTTTGCGGCGTGCAGGAGCGACTGTGTGAGGGTGCGGTGCGACCGCGGCATGCAGGAGCGACCATGTGAGGGTGCGATGCGACCGCGATAGCCGTGCGCAAGTGGATCTCCTTCTCATTTTGAAAACTTTAGGCAAGCTTGGCAAAAATGTGTGGTGAAGTTTGGCAATGCAAGGCCTAGACCCAAACAGGATAAGTACGTACGTACTAGGAGTACTAGTGTTAAAAAAGAAAGGCTGGGTTTTCCTTCGCGGGATTTAATCGATACAAATCCTCGTTTCACATGTCAATTAATGCGTATTTGTTTCTCCAAAGACCAAAGAGCTAACCATCTCACTTCTCATCGCTTCATTAATGCAGCGCCATGCAAACCAACTTCTCACTTCCGCATGCATGCAGGGGATATTAATGTCCTTGGTTACTAACCCCATCAATTTTGCCTCGATTAGTATTAGTGGCCCTTTGCAAATTGTAATTTTGATATACTGGCCTTGTGTACAAAAAAAATGGAGGTAGTAACTATATTTGACTTCCTTCCCCATTGTGGTGACGTCGATGATATTTTTTTGGTGGTTTGGCGAAGTGCATTCGACGGAGAACACCATTGAGGGAGACCACGGTAAGTCATTCGCAAGTGCCGCCTGCAAGCCGAGACAACAGCCTTATTTGCATCCAGGAAGTCCTTTACTAGTACTACTAGGAGTAACTAATGCGGTGAGATGGCTTCTCGAAGAAGACGATGGAGAAGCGGAGTCACCGAAGAGTGAAATGATGGTTGCTTCGTCTGTGCTTTTGTGATTTGACGCCTCACTGCTTTGTGATTTGTGATAGAAGGGACATGAGAGTAGACTCTATGCTCTATACTGTACTACATGCGTCCAAGCATGGGAGAAAGAGGAGAGACGTTGCATTTTTCTATTCCTTCAATCAATCAATCAGGGAGCTTCAGTTCCATCTTTTTGGCTTTGGCAACACCGTCCACAATGGTTCCCACGATGCCAAAAGCTATTTTCACATTTGGCTACACATTGTGGATGCCCTTAACTATACCACTTGGTTTTGCTCCTGTGTGTTATCTATACAAATCTCAATTATATTGATCTAAAAAATTATAGAATCAAGATTAGTAAAAAGGAGGTGATTTTGCCGCGCGGATGGCGGGGGAGGTTTCTTATTTGAGCAATGCTACATCCACGTAATGGTTTACGTAAAGTTACGAACTGATGTGATGTGGGACTATTTGATTGGATTAAAGGAGAGGATTAGGCCCACCCCACCTAAAAATCAGGGGCGCATATATAGATTAGATGGAAAGTATACGTAGCAGCTACGTAACCCTTTGTATGTCTAGGATTAGGCTTCTTATTTTTGGAGGACGTTGTCCTGGCGGTTTGCTAACATGCGGTCCCACGTGTCAGTGCTTTACCAAGACGATCCGCGTCCCACATGAGGCAGAATAACGACAGAAGCAACACGTGGTTAAGTTGAAGAAGATGATGGAGAAGCGGATTCAGGAACGAGTGAAATGATGGTTGTTTCGTCCCTCCAACTTAACTGCGGGAAAGGTGCAACTTTTTGATTTGATGCCTCATTGCTCATTACTACGCCGGCGCCATGACTGGGGTGCTTCACCCCGGCTGCTCTGCACTGTATTCCGGTATGGCACGTGGACCCGGTAGCTTGATGTCCCACATGTCGGCGAAAGGGACTAGAAGATTTATGAAAGCGAGCGCTCCACTCTTACGACGGAGGAGTAGACGACACGACGACCCAGTGAACTGTCACTTGTACTGTATAGTACTATGGTTTTGATGTTTCGCACGATCCACTGATACAAACCCGATTAAACAGGAAAGGGCGGGATTTTTCCCGCGCGGTAGATGATACTGGCGACACATTTCAAAGGCAATTTTAATTTATGCAAAATGAATAATTATAAGTAACAATATGATATCTAGTGAAACTAAAAACACATATGATTTATTGTGTTAGAGTGTAGTAGTAGTGCTGTATTGCATAGTTGTTAGATGTAACATGCGAGAACGTGTAGAGACATAGTTTTGGAGGGCCTATAGAGAGAAAAGCGTAATACGGTCACCGAACTTCAGAATAAGCTGATTACGGTCACTATATATGTTTTGTGGTGATTATACAGTCACTTGCTCACAGCTCAGCATCAGATTGCACTCTGTTGACCGGCCAAATAGTCAGCCCGGCGCCATGTTGACTAGTTAAATTGACCACGTTCGTTGTGGGTCCCACCTGTCAGTTCGCATAGGCAAAAGGTCAGATAAACAAAAATTTACGCAGGCGCGACAAGGCTCCAACCCGTGCGCGGGAATCACCTGGTTGTGTATGTGTCTGTCAGGGCCTGATGTGTGCGCATGCACGTGTAGGTTGAGCACTTGAGCGTGAGAGTGTGTGTTGGTCGTGTGGTATACTGGTGTGTGCATGCATGCGTGCGTGTGTGCGTGTGAGTGTTCCGTGCGTGCGTGTGATTGTTGCGTGCGTGCGTGGCTGCGTGTGTACGTGTGAGTGTTGCGTGCGTGCGTGGGTGCATGTGTTTGTGTGAGTGTTGCGGGATGCAGTTCGTGTGCATGCGTGCGTGTGTGTATAATCACCACACCAGCTCCTGTGTGTTAAAACAGACGACTCAGCATACCAATACAAGGCCACCTTGTCCGCTGTGCCCGCGGTCATGACTTGGAACCAGCGTCCAAATATTTTTTTGTCATTTGTTTTCGTTCTTACTAGCAAGATGCACGTGCATTGCATGTAACATCAAGATGCATTTGTATGACTTGTTTATCTTGTGAGAGAAAAGGATGAACGAGGTAAGGCCTTATTTGCAAATGTGGAGAGGTGTGTGGGTACCTTTTTTGCAAAATTGCCATAGTTTCTTTCCTATCCATCAGATATAAATCGGATGGCCTATATTGCAGGATGGCAGGGACACCATCATCACCAACTCTGTTTTTTATAAGAGTGTATTTTATGTATTTTATAAGAGTGTAGATGTAGAGTAGATACAAGTCGACAGGTGGGCACGATGGTAGTGAGATAATGTGATGCAACACTAGAGGTGCCACGTGGAGCGTTTAACTGGTCAACTAGTCATGTCATGAGCAAATACAGAGTTGTACGGTGAGCCCGTGACTGCATAATAACCACTAAACATAAATGGTGACCGTAATGAGTGGATTCCGAAGTCCAATGTACGTATCGTGCTTTCGCTTCAAATACAATGATCGTCATGCATATATCGCGAGAGAAAGATGAAACATGCGTGAATTTTCTAGGGGCTTACTTTTAAAGGACCTGGAGATAGTTTTGTGTGCATACGTGAAAGGGGCGTACATGGGGGTATGCGATGGAGAGATAGATGCTCTTTGTTTCTCTTTATTATGACTAACTTTGTATATAGTATAAAAATATACAAATTCACAGTGCGGAATAAATATCATTATGGGCACCATGCAATGCAAATTAGCGTTCGTACTCCTCCATATAACTTTGTAATGTTGTATATATAAAATAATTTTTGGCCACACTTTAGTCAAAAGGAATGTTGTATGCGAAATAAACGTGAAGAGAGGGCTTTTTAGATCAATGGGGTACGTGATGTAACATGTGTGAATGTGTAGTTGATGCATTTGGCGGGGCCTAGAGAGGTATGTGTGTGTATTACGTATTCGAGAGAGGCATGGATAGAGGGGCCGAC
>NC_041384.1:34811353-34907673 GCF_002162155.2 Triticum dicoccoides | reverse complement strand
TGAGAGAGATAGCACGAGAAATGAGAGTGGTCTAGAGAGAGAGAGACGAATATGACGTCACAATAAGAGATTCCATTCCCTTGAGTGTGTATATGCAAGGGGGAGGGAATAGAGGCACCAGGAGAAATTTTCTGTGTGTGTGGTGTTTGTGTTGGTATGTGTGGGTGTGAGAAGATAATGAGACGTGGGGGCAAAGGGTGTGTCACCGCGTGAGGTCAGGTGGGTCGAGGTGAGGCCCTTTGTTCTGTTCTGTCCTGCGCCACATTGGTCGACCCGTGACGCATTTAGGAAGACCCATGGATGACTAGTCGTACAAGACAAAGATAGCAGAATTGTGAAGGACTCTGTGTCCACTGACAAAGCTGGCTAGGATTTGTACCCCTAGGTTCTCGGACTAAGGTAACCCCTTTATCTCTCATATTACTATTCATCCAACCTAACTTTAAGGGGCATCCTACAGAATGCTCTGCTAGAATCATACTCGCCGATTAGGAAGAGAGGTGTGAGACAATGCGTGAGAGACAGGCGTAAAGGTAATGTGCATACATGAGACACGTAGGCAGGTCCATGTATATAGAAAGGGTCGATGAGGATAGTATGTGTGTATGTTTGCGAGAGGAAGAGTGCTTGTGATAAAGGTTAGTGAAAACAGTTGTAAATGGTTACGAGAGGGAGGGAGGGTTATATCTAGAGCATGTGTGCGAGAAAGACACCTCGGGAGAGAGTGTGTGAGCATGTGTGAGAGACCACCGATGGAGAGTGAAACTACACGTAAAAGACCGCTCTACACATTGATTAAAGATATAAATTGTATCCAAATATTAGGATGGGATCATGATATTTGCAATTCGCGTAAGGAGCGGTCATTGATCCATCAGACATCTAGATTCCATCGTGAAAGTGCGTTATATCGACTAGAGGGGGGTGAATAGGCGATTTTTATGAAATTCTTCACTAAGGAATTTGCCGGTGAGGAAATTCCTTAGCGAAGAACTACTAGCAGCGGAATAAGTACTCAAAGGTAAACATAACAGAATACAAGCATAGTCATCATGATGAAATGAAGACAGGCACAGAGTACAGGAAGCGTAATCACAGGATAACACCGGATGAAGACAAACAGACTGAAGAAATTGAACTGAGGAAATTGAGAAAGTCTTCGGTCAAAGTCTTCAAACACAGATATGAACAAACATACAACACATTTATGAGGAAATGAAAGAGTTGAGGAAATAGAACCAGTAAGCTTGGTGAAGACAATGATTTGGTAGACCAGTTCCAACTGCTGTCTCAGTTGTACGTCTGGTTGGAGGGGCTGAGTATTTAAACTCGAGGACACACAGTCCCAGACACCCAGTCAAGGACACTTAGTCCAAGACACCCAGTCCTCACCGTATTCTCCTTGAACTAAGGTCAGACATACCTCGTCCAATCACTCGTGGTAAGTCTTCAGGCGACTTCCAAACCTTCACAAACTTGGTCACCCGGCGATCCAAAATTCCTCTTGGATGCTCTAGACGAAGACGCCTAACCGTCTGGAAGAAGCACAGTCTTCAAAGGTAACAAGCGTTGGATCCACTCAGGATCAATCTCTTCAGTGATGCTCAATCACTTGGGGTTTGTAGGTGTTTGGGTTTTGGGTTTTTGGTTTTTCCTCACTTGATGATTTTCGCTCAAAGTCCTCGGAGGATGGGTTGCTCTCAAATGACAAGTGTCGGTTTCTCTCGGAGCAGCCTCTCCCAGCTAGTGGTTGTAGGGGGCGGCTATTTATAGCCTAGGGAGCAGCCCAACATGATAAGACATAAATGCCCTTTAATGATATGACCATTAGGTGAATAGATATTTTGGAACAGCTGGCGCATATCACAGCAACGGTCGGAATTTTGAGTACCAAAATCCTCAGGGCTATCATGTTCCTCACCGTGTAGGCAATCTGCACTGGCGAATTCCTAACTCCTCAGTCAGGACAAATTCCTCAGAGACCAGAAGAACTTTGTCTCTGTCACTAAAGAAATTGACTGAACTGTATGAGATTTCCAATGGCTTCACTCGAAGGGATTGGTAGGTGTCGGATTTGAGTTGAGCATCACATGGAAAATTTTCCTTAGTATTTCCTCGACCCCCTTTAACAGTACGGTGTTTCCTATGACTCAAGAAAGAGAAAAACAAAACTAAGAAAACGAAAGTCTTCAAGCTTCATATTCCTCGCATGAATATCAAGTCTTCACGGACACACCAATTTCTTCACTTTCAAAGTCTTCATGAAAGTCTTCAGAAATACCAAAATCTTCAGTCGAAGATATTCATTTTTAGGGGTCAACTTTTCCTATAAATATCAAACTCCTCATAGACTTATGGACCTGTGTACACTCACACACGCATTAGTCCCTTAACCTATAAGTCTTCAATACACCAAAATCACTAAGGGGCACTAGATGCACTTACAATCTCCCCCTTTTTGGTGATTGATGACAATATAGGTTAAGTTTTCAACGGGGATAAACATATGAAGTGTAAATACTGATATTGAGGAATTTGATTGCAAGATATAGAAGAACTCCCCCTGAAGATGTGCATAGTGAGGAATTTGCTTTTGAAGCAATGCACACTTGAAGAGTTGAATCATGGAGATCTCCCCCTATATCTTGTAATTCATACACGCATTTAACATATAATATGAAGAATTTGAAATGCATGATGAAATATGGTGCCTGATGAAATTCAGCATGCATGCAATAATATTAATGAGGAATAAGCATGCAGAAAAGAGTATCAGAGCATAGTGCATCAAAAGTATCAGAGCACCATCGGGTTTAAGATTACAACTCGATCCAATAAAGTTTCAGAAGAACGAGAGTTGTAGCTTAGCAAAAAAACGTTGTATATGGGCGATAATATAGACCCGCTTGAAGACTAACTCAAATTTCTCCCCCTTTGTCATCAAATGACCAAAAGGATCGAAACTGAGGACTAACGCCCCTGAAGATAATCAAGTTGATGAAGGAGCGCCAGCGTTGTTGGGGTCGTTGGTTGATGTAGGGCCTGCCGCAGTGTCGTCTAAATCTTCATGTTCATCAGTGTCGCACGATGAAGAATATGAGCTGGCCACCAGAGAAGGAACCTTGACCTTCTTGAATTTCTTCGGTGGAGGTGCAGACCAGTCAAAATCTTCATTAAGACCCATGTTCTTCAGATCTTCTTCACCATACAGATGTGACAGGATTGCCCAGGTGCGACCGAAGACTTGATGGAGGTAGTAGTGGTTTTTCTTCACTGCATTGTGTGTGGCAGTCATGTTGTGAAGAAGTGAACCAAACTGATGCTTAACCCATTTGTGATTTTATCCACCTTCTGGTGAAGACTAAGCAGAAGTTCACGGTCTGTCATCACGCGCGGAGTAGTGGCTTGAGGAGTGGACTTGGGAGCATTGGCAGAATCATGTGTGGCAGAGTTATCATTGGTGGAATAAGATGCAACTTTGCGAAACTGACCATCTAATGGACGAATGCCTTCATCAATTACAGCTGGTGCCTTGCCCTTTCCATCAACTGAGGAATATGTCTGCTTGAGGACTTCAATTGGGGGCAAGTAGCTGAGATGATTCTGGAAATCAGCTTTGTAGTTGAGTGAAGACCTTGTCCTGAGGAATCTCATGATCCAAGGTGCATAAGGCTTCAGCTCAAACGGAGACAGCGCAACATTGGCCATAGTCCTCATGAAGAAATCGTGATAGTTGACAGGAATGCCATGAACGATGTTGAATACCAGATTCTTCATGATGCCAACAATTTCCTCATCAGATGAGTCGTGGCCTTTGATAGGACTGATTGTCCTCGTAAGAATACGATAGACAATTCTGGGCACGTACAGCAATTCCTTCACGAGGAATTTTGTTCGTGGTGCCTGACCTGGTTTCAAAGGCTTCATCAGCACTTGCATGTAATGATGTGTGAGCTCAGGTTCACTATAGATGCAGCGAGCTTCTTCAAGGGGAGGACTGAGTGGTAGAGCACGAAGCAATTCAGAGGCTGGTGCAGTGTAGTGAGTGTTTTCAGACATCCAGTCCAGCACCCATGAATTCACATCTTCAACATTTCCGGTGATGTGCAGCGTTGCATAGAATTGAAGAATCAGTTCTTCATTCCAATCGCAGATGTCAGAGCAAAAATTGAGTAGTCCAGCATCATGAAGAACACTGAGGACTGGTACATAGCACGGCAGAGATTCCATATCCACGTGAGGAATATGCTCATGGTAGAAAATCTTCTCCTTGTTGAACAGCACTGAGGAATAGAAATTGGCTTGACTAGTAGTCCAGAAACACCTCTTCCTAATGTGAGAAGAGTCATATGGGTTATAATCTTCAAAGAATATGTGCTCGCCGAAGAAATCATCAGCCTTGAACTTTTGCTTGCGTGAGAATGGATCCTTTGGCTTTGGCAGAGGAGTGTCAGTAAGTTGCATCGCGACCTCAGGAATCTCAATCGCAGGTTCTTCAGGCTGAGGAATTTCTGGTTCTTCCTCAGTGGCAATCTGCGTAGTTGGTTGTTCAGTAGCAGCAGTTTCTTCAGCGCTAGTGGCTGGAATTTCCTCATGGACAGATGCAGTGGGATGAGTTTCTTCAGAGCCCATGTGAACAGTTTGTGTGGGGGACTGAGGAATTTGCTGTAGAGGGGTGAACATTGGAGAGTTTGGATGCTGACTTTCCCAGAATTCATCACTGATTACGGGTGTGGAGCAGCCAATGTCCACATCTTCATCTTCCATGTCTTCAACGCCAGCCTCTTCAGCTGTGAACTGAGGCATAGGCGAGGAGATGATAGGTGTTGAAGGGATCGCATCCACTTCAATTTCTTCATCCAATGGTTCAGACGAAGCAGCAGAAGGAGTTTCTTCATCAGATCCGCTGGGGATCACATATTCTTCATCAAAAGGAACAAGGTCCTTTGATGGCCTGGTTGAGATGGGAACAACATCAATCGGATGTGCAAATGAGCTTGTCATAGGCTTCATTTTCTTCATAGCTGAAGAATCTGAAGCAGCTGATGCTTTCCTTTTCTTCACTGCAGCATGCTCTGCAGCCTTGGTCTTCTTCACATCTGATGCAGATGGAAGGATTGGAGTTGAAGTTGGTGCAGGAGCAGCTGAGGAATCTGGTTGATTTTCTTCAGGCGCAACTGATGCAGTTGCCCTGAGTTCTTCAGTTTCTTCAGGCACACCACTAGTGGGTGCCCTAGCAATTTCTTCAGTGGCTGGAATGCAGTCATCAGCCCTGGAACTTACATTTTCTTCAGCAGCCTGATTGTCATCAGCGGTGCTGGCATGTTCTTTAGTCGGCTGAGCAGATGCTTTAGCCCGAGGAATTTCCTATTGCATTGGGGCAGCAACATTTGAAGTGAACTATTCAGTTATCTTTACAAATCTAACTTTGGCTCCTTGCCAATCAACATAGTAGGCTTGGAAGTCATCGCTGAGGGTTTTGATTTCAGATTGGATTTTTACAAGTTCATCAGTGGTCATAGTGACAATGTTGTTCTTCAGGTATTTCTCCTTTCTGTACTGGGCCTTCTTGATTTGCCTGGCCTCATCATATTTCCATTTCTCCTCTTGGATGAAATGAGTCAGCATGTGATTTTGACCAGGCGTCAACTTGAAGTCAGGCATAGGAGTATTTGGGTCCCTGTGCCAGAGATCAATGTAGTCGAGGATCAGCTTGGGATCCAAAAACAGTGGCACAGGTGTGCCTTTGGCTCTAGCGGCCCTAACTTGTCTGTCTCTGATGATTTCTGCAAGTTCATCATCATCAGCTTCATCTTCTTCAGGTGGCACTTGGAAAGCGACTTGCTTCTTTTGAGGACTTGGCAGAGGACCTCGTCCAGCAGTTGCCTTGGTCTTCATCAGAGTGGGGCCAGATGAAGAATTTGGTGCAGCTGAGGAGCTTGCTGAGACACCAGAGCAATGGAGATTCCTGTAGGTCCTTTGGCACGAGGCCAGATGCGCAGGTGCTGGGGACTTTGTCGGAAGAGCTGAGGACTTTGGAGGAGGTGCTGAGGATTTTGAAGGAGCAGCTTGAGGGATTGGTCATGAGGACCTTGAAGAGTCTGGCCGTGAGGGCGCAACTGAGGAACTTGGCCGTGAGGGCACTATTGGTGAAGCACTTGGCTTACGAGCAGGCTTCTTAGACATGGATTTCCTCGGCTTGACAGAGGCCTCAGCAGAGGCAGCAGCAGCCACAGCAGAGTCTTCATTGAATTTCCTCACTGCTTCTCTGGCTTGCTTGGCCAACTTGCCTTTGCGCTTGGCCCATTCATCAGGATAGTCCTCACCGCGCTTGAGGCTGGTGGGATCTGCTACTTGGCCAGGTGCCAATGGAGCTCTTGGGCATGGAGGATTGAGTGCGAATTTCTTCATGTACTTAGGAGTGACATATCTGTACTCCCTCCATTCTCTTGCCCATCTCCTCTCTATCCTCTGTTTGTGCACTTTGCGCTCATTCTTGGTTTCCTCAGTAGGTGTGCAGTACCCAGCATATATGTCATCAGGGATCTCAAACGCTGTATTTACCTCAGGCCTCTTTCCTCCCTTCTGTGGCCTTTTACCATCAGCCATTTTCTTCAGTTGAGGAATTTGAACAATCGAATTCTCTGAAGAAGTATGCAACTTTTCTTCGAGGAACGCTGCAAATGAGTTAAGTTGATGAGAACATAGTGATTCAGCAGCTGACATGTGTACCTATGAACAGAGTATAGTTGCGAGGAATTTGGAGAGGTCATATGCGTTCTCACAAGGTTTTTCAAAAAGAACAAGTTTCAGGAATTTGACCAGATGAGTCTTGAAGATTTTCACTAAGCGTTCTTTGTCTTAGGTTCCAGAGTTGTATAGATCGAAGATCCACACAATTGAGGAATCTTGAAGAAAAATGATGCTTAGAGAAACGAATCAAGAACAGATGACATGTGATGTGTTTAGTGTGTGAAGATTTGAAGAATAGAACACCTTTCAAGATTTTATAGAGAAACTTCGAATCAAAGAGGGCAGTAAAAGTAACTTTTAACTACCCTGAATGAAGAACACGATGAACAGTGAGGTGAAACAGTGGAGTTCGTCGGTGTAGATCTTCCACGCCCTAACTTGGCGGAGGAAGACGTCTACGGCGGCGGCGGAGGTGAAGATTTCCGCGGTCGGCGCGAGTACGACGACGACGAGGTCGAGGCAGTGAAGCTCTTCCTCACCGGCGATGATGGAGCAGCGGCGGCGCTAGGGTTTGGGAAGCTCGTGAGAGAGAGAGAGAGAGAGATCGAGCGGAGTAAAGGAAGTGAGGAATGGATGAGGGGGTATTTATAGTAGCAGTGAAAAACTGTTCGCCCAAAGATTTGGGACGAACGTGCCCCTGACCCTTCTCCTTCGCACGACATGTGTCACCCACGTACTGTGTAGTGGAGATCGTGGGTGAATTAAAAATTTATCGTGGGATGCGGAACGATTTGAGCGGCAAAACCAAAAATTTGGATAAGATTAGTTTTAAAGCTCCGTTCTCAATTTCTTCAGCTGACAAGGACACAGTGAAAATTTTGAACGAGTTTCAAATAGAACGCACATGAAGAATTTGTGATCAGATTGGGTTGAGTATAGCATAGAGGGGAAGGGTCCGATCACATTCACTTAGCAGAAAACCAACTTGAAGAAATAGCAATAAGTGAATGCTGTAGAGGACATAAACTCATATATATATATATAGCCAATGAAGAAAAACAACGGAACTAGTGAAGACTATGCAAAGTTGAAGAATATGAATAATTTGAGGAATTTCAACTTTAGTGGTGGCGTGACCCACCGTATAAGAATGATGATTTCAGACACCGCGTAAAATTCTGAGAATCAAATTCTTCATTAATTTCTTCACACTAAGAGTGTTATTCTTCATTGATTGAAGTAAAATGTTTCTTCATGTGTTGCACATCTAAGTCATCAATTTTGCAGAAGTGTCAGGATGAGTGTCCTTTTCAAAGAACATTCAAAGATTCTAGGATATTTAGCTCACACCGCAACTTGCTAAATCTCTTCTTATCCAAGGGCTTTGTGAAGATATCGGCTAGCTGTTCTTCAGTCTTCACATGCTCAATAGAAATGTCGCCCTTCAACACATGATCACGAAGAGAATGATGAAGAATCTGAATGTGCTTTGTCTTCGAGTGTTGAACTGGGTTGTGAGCAATCTTGATGGCACTCTCATTGTCACATAAGAGAGGCACATTCTTCATGTTGACGCCGTAGTCCTTGAGAGTTTGCTTCATCCATAGCAATTGGGCACAACAAGAACCAGCGGCAATGTACTCAACTTCAGTAGTAGATAGTGATACGCAGTTCTGTTTCTTTGAGGACCAACAGACCAAAGATCGTCCGAGGAAATGACATGTACCAGATGTTGACTTGTGATCCACATGATCACCAGCATAGTCAGAGTCAGAATATCCAACAAGATCAAAAGCCGAGCCCTTGGGGTACCATAATCCAAGTGTTGGTGTGTGAGCTAGATATCGAAGAATATGCTTCACAGCCTTATGGTGTGATTCCTTCGGTGCAACTTGAAATCAGGCACACATGCAAACACTAAGCATTATATCTGGCCTAGATGCACATAAGTATAATAGGAACCTATCATGGAGCGGTATACCTTATGATCGAAGTTAATACCATTTTCATCAGTGCATAGATGGCCATTTGTGGGCATAGGAATTTGACGCCTTTGCAATCTTGCATGCCGAATTTCCTCAGTACATCCTTGAGGTATTTCTCCTGAGATATGAATATGCCATTGTGTGGTTGACGAATTTAAAGACCTAAGAGGAATTTCAACTCTCCCATACTAGACATTTGATATTCTTCACTCATCATATAGGCAAATTCATCACTATAACGTTGGTCAGTACAGCCAAAGATAATATCATCAACATATACTTGGCACACAAATAATTCACCATCATAAGATTTAGTGAAAAGAGTAGGGTCGAGTGAACCGGGTTTGAAGCCTTTCTTCATGAAGATTTCCTTCAAAGTATCATACCAAGCCCGTGGGGCCTGCTTGAGGCCATAGAGGGCCTTGTTGAGTCTGAAGACTTTGTCAGGATTCTTTGGATCTTCAAAACCTGGGGGTTGAGAAACATATACTTCTTCCTCAAACTTACCATTGAGGAATGCACTTTTCACATCCATTTGATATAGAGTGATATCATGATGGTTAGCATAAGCAAGTAATATGCGAATAGCCTCAAGTCTAGCAACATGTGCAAAAGTTTCATCGAAATCAATTCCTTCAACCTGTGTGTAGCCTTGAGCTACAAGCCGTGCCTTATTCCTCACAACAAGGCCATTTTCATCTTGCTTGTTGCGGTAGATCCACTTTGTGCTGATGATATTGTGCTTGCGAGGATCTGGACGTTTGACCAGTTCCCAGACATTGTTGAGCTCAAACTAATGTAATTCTTCTTGCATGACCTGAATCCACTCAGGCTCCAGAAATGCTTCATCTACCTTAGTGGGAACTGTAATAGAGACAAAAGCATACTGCCCACAAAAGTTAGACAAATGTGGAGCTTTTGAGCGTGTGAGAGGACCTAGCGCTTTGATGTCATTGATGATCTTTTCAACTTGCACTTCTTTTGCAATGCGAGGATGAGCTGGTTGTCATTGAAGAGTTTGATCAACATTTTCTTCAGGTGCATTAGCTCGATGTTCTTCATGTTCTGGAATGAATTCTTTAGCAGATTCTTCAGTAGGAATGACATCCTCAGTAGCCTTGAACTTGATAGTTTCCTCAGGTGCTGGTTCATCTATGACAGTAGGTAGGTGCTCTCTTTGCGAGCCATTAGTTTCATCGAACCGCACATCTACAGTTTCAACAACTTTGTGGAGAATGTTGTTGAAGACTCTGTAGGTGTGCGAGTCCTTTCCGTAACCAAGCATAAAACCTTCATGTTCTTTCGGTGCAAATTTTGAGTTGTGATGAGGATCTCTAATACAACATTTAGCATCGAAGACTTTGAAATAACTTACATTGGGTTTCTTATTAGTGAGGAGTTCATAGGCAGTCTTTTTGAAGAATTTGTGAAGATATACTCTGTTGATGATGTGGCACGTAGTATCAATTGCCTCAGTCCAGAAACGACGAGGCGTTTTGTATTCATCAAGCATAGTGCGAGCCATCTCAGCAAGAGTCCTGTTCTTGCGCTCCACGACGCCATTCTGCTGAGGAGTGTAAGGAGCAGATAACTCATGAGTAATACCAAGTTCATCAAGATAGTCATCGAGACCAGAATTCTTGAACTCAGTGCCATTGTCACTTCTGATGTGCTTGATCTTCACACCAAAGTTGGTTGAAGCCCTTGAGGAAAATCGTTTGAAGACTTCCTGCACTTCATGTTTGTAAGTAACAAGGTGTACCCATGTGTAACGAGAATAATCATCAACAATAACAAAGCCATATTGAGATGCTTCATTTGAGATAGCAGAATAATGATTAGGACCAAAGAGATCCATGTGAAGCAATTCAAATGGGCGAGTGGTGGTCATGATAGTCTTCGCTAGATGCTTGGCCTTGGTCATCTTCCCAGCTTCACAGGCTCCGCATATGTGATCCTTGAGGAATTTGACATTCTTGATGCCAATGACATGCTTCTTCTTCGCAAGCGTGTGCAAATTCCTCATGCCTGCATGACCAAGTCATCGATGCCAGAGCCAGCCTTCTGAAGCTTTTGCAAGTAAGCACACGGCTGGTTGTGGTCCTGTAGAGAAATCAACAATATACAGGTCTCCTCTCCTAAAGGCTTCGAAGACTTTGGAATTGTCAGCTTCCATAACCACAACACAACGGTACTTGCCAAAGACAACAACCATATCAAGATCACAAAGCATTGAGACAGACATAAGGTTGTATCCTAACGACTCAACAAGCATGACTTTGTCCATGTGTCGATCCTTTGTAATCGCAAAGATTATATGCTTCAGATGCGACAGTGATAATGGAGCATCCATCAATAGATTCTTGTCACCAGTCATGTGGTTTGTACATCCACTATCGAGGACCCACTCAGTGGCTTTGGGTTGATCATCCCGCAGATGAATTAGTGCAGCTTACAAACTCATATACTTCATCAGTGAAGAATATGACATCAATTCATCAGATCAATTTCATCAAGTAAAAGAAATGATAAAGCAATATGAGGACGTGAGAAATGAAAGTTCATTTCTTCATGATTAGCGTGCGTCCTTTCAGGCATGCTCAGGTCTCCAGCAAATTCTTCAGACGATTATGTGGGTCTAGAGACCTGACCCTGCAGAAGAGATTAGTTCTTTGTCTTCACCACCCACATCTGAAGGGGTGGCAAAGAGTTCATCATTCTGCGAGCTCCATACGAGAAGGATGGCATAGAAGCCAGTCCATTTCGTTTCCCATAAGAGGGGTTAGAGTAAGCTTAAGAGTAAGCAGAGAAATTCTTCGAGGACTTATGGACATAATGATTTGAAGAATAATGCACATATCCATAATCCTTAGATCTTCCCTGCGAAACAGACTGGTTAGCACAATGATGTTCATATGAGGACTTTGATCTATATGAAGAATTTGGTCCGTATGAGGACTTGAATCCATATGAAGAATTTTGTCCATATGAAGAATTTGATCTGGGGTTCCTATTCTTCACAGGTGGCGTCATGATGACATTCACTTGAAGATTTTCAAGACATCTTTTGGGAACCCAGATTTTCTTCATAGGGGAGCCGTTCCTGCAGTTAGTGCCAACATATCTAGCAAATACTTCACCATTCTGATTTTTGAATAGCTTATAGTTGGAGTCAATTGACTCATCATCAGAATGAGGAGATTCACATGCAAATCCAAATAAGTTAGATGGATCAACTGGAAGTCCCTTTGCAACAACCCATGTAGTTTTGGGGTACTGCTCAGGCTTCCAATATGTACCATCAGCATTGAGTTTCCTCTCAAAGGCGATACCCTCTTTCCTAGGGTTCCTATTGGGGATTTGCTTTTGAAGCACATCACAAAGAGCCTGATGCCCTTTGAGGCTTTTGTACATGCCTGTCGTGTACAATTCCTTCAGCCCTCCATCGTCAGTGATACTAGCAATGTCCTCAGATGAGGAATTAGTGATAGCAGAGGCATGTGAAGAATTTGAAACATTAGCAGCATTTGAACATTCAGGTAAAGAATTAGCAGATTCATGTTCAATGCACTTCAAGCATGGAGGAACAAATTCTTCCAGAGATGCGCTGATTTGTTGAGCAAGTAATGAATCGCGCTTCTTCTGAAGATCTTCATAACTCACTCTTAGCTTCTCAAGGTCTTTCTTTCTTTGAAGAAATTCATAAGAAAGCTTCTCATGATCCGATAAGAGAGTGTTATGATGACTTTCAAGTTTGTCAAGCTTGGACTGAAGTCTCTGAAGATTTTCAGTCAAAGTTTCAGTGCGATCCATTTCTTCACCCAACATATCATCACTTTTATTTAGCATGTTTTGAACCTTTTCTAAAGCCCTTTCTTGTTTTATAGCAATCTTAGCAAGTTTAGAATAGCTGGGCTTAAGGTTTTCATCAGATTCATTCTCACTTGATTCAGAGGAGGTATATTTGAGTACCTTGGCACCCTTTGCCATGAAGCAATAGGTGGGAGCGTAGTCATCATCCCCTTCATCAGCCTTTTTGGTGAGGTCATTTTCCTCAATGTTGAAGATAGACTTGCTGACGAATGCAGTAGCGAGAGCAAGGCTCGCCACTCCGGATTCGGACTCCTCAGATGACTCCGCTTCCTCATTTTCTTCAGGTTCAGCCTCAGAGTCCATTTCCTTGCCAATGAATGCCCTGGCCTTCTTGGAGCTACTCTTCTTGTGATATGAAGGCTTTGAGGATCTTGATGATGATGATTTTGTGGATTTCTTCTTTTTCTTTGCATCATCAGAACTGTAATCCTTGTATTTCTTCTTCTTTGATTCCTTTTCCCACTGAGGACAATCTTGAATGAAATGTCTAGGTTTCTTGCACTTGTGATAGAGCCTCTTCTTGTAGTCACTGGATGAGGAATCATTGCTCCTTGAGGATCTTCCAAGGAGACCACGTCTTGAGAACTTTTGGAACTTCTTCATGAGCAGAGCCAGATCATGGCTCAGTTCTTCAGGATCACCAAGGCTGCTACCAGAGTCTTCATCTTCGGACTCAGATACTGCCTTGGCCTTCAGTGCACGTGTTCTGCCATAGCTTGAACCATAGAGATCTCTCTTTTCAGCAAGTTGGAACCCATGAGTATTTAGCCTCTCGAGAATATCAGCGAGATCAAGTGACTTGTAATCAGCATGTTCTTGTATCATTAATGCCAGAGTGTCAAATGAAGAATCAAGCGATCTCAAAAATTTCTTCACCACCTCATGGTCGGTGATGTCAGTGGCACCAAGTGCTTGAAGCTCATTTGAGATGTCAGTGAGGCGATCGAAGGTTTGTTGAACATTTTCATTGTCGAGTCTTTTGAAGCGGTTGAAGAGATTGTGAAGAACATCAACTCGAGAGTCACCCTGAGTTGAGACTCCTTCATTCACTTTGGACAACCTATCCCAGATAAGCTTTGTTGTTTCCAAAGCACTCTGCCATACTGTCCTTTGCTCAGATGGCCACATATGATATTTTTCGCTTGAGAGTCGAGTTGCTTGAATCTCTTCACATCGGCAGCATTCAAAGAAGGTGTGACTGAGGGAACACCATTTTCCACAACATACCAGAGATCGTTATCAATTGCTTCAAGATGCATTCGCATCTTATTCTTCTAGTAGGGGTAGTCCGTCCCATCGAAGGTAGGACACTCAGCAGAGACATCGTACCTGCGGTCGACATAACTAAAACTCCAGGTTGTTAAACCGAAAATCACACAGAACAAGGGAGTACCTCGCTCTGATACCAATTGAAAGTGCGTTATATCGACTAGAGGGGGGTGAATAGGCGATTTTTATGAAATTCTTCACTGAGGAATTTGCCGGTGAGGAAATTCCTTAGCGAAGAACTACTAGCAGCGGAATAAGTACTCAAAGGTAAACATAACAGAATACAAGTATAGTCATCATGATGAAATGAAGACAGGCACAGAGTACAGGAAGCGTAATCACAGGATAACACAGGATGAAGACAAACAGACTGAAGAAATTGAACTGAGGAAATTGAGAAAGTCTTCGGTCAAAGTCTTCAAACACAGATATGAACAAACATACATCACAGTTATGAGGAAATGAAAGAGTTGAGGAAATAGAACCAGTAAGCTTGGTGAAGACAATGATTTGGTAGACCAGTTCCAACTGCTGTCTCAGTTGTACGTCTGGTTGGAGCGGCTGAGTATTTAAACTCGAGGACACACAGTCCCGGACACCCAGTCAAGGACACTTAGTCCAAGCACCCAGTCCTCACCGTATTCTCCTTGAACTAAGGTCACACAAACCTCATCCAATCACTCGTGGTAAGTCTTCAGGCGACTTCCAAACCTTCACAAACTTGGTCACCCGGCGATCCACAATTCCTCTTGGATGCTCTAGACCATGATGCCTAACTGTCTGGAAGAAGCACAGTCTTCAAAGGTAATAAGCGTCAGATCCACTCAGGATCAATCTCTTCAGTGATGCTCAATCACTTGGGGTTTGTAGGTGTTTGGGTTTTTGGTTTTTGGTTTTTCCTCACTTGATGATTTTCGCTCAAAGTCCTCGGAGGATGGGTTGCTCTCAAATGACAAGTGTCGGTTTCTCTCGGAGCAGCCTCTCCCAGCAAGTGGTTTTAGGGGGCGGCTATTTATAGCCTAGGGAGCAGCCCGACATGATAAGACATGAATGCCCTTCAATGATATGACCGTTAGGTGAATAGATATTTTGGAACAGCTGGCGCATAGCACAGCAACGGTCGGAATTTTGAGTACCAAAATCCTCAGGGCTATCATGTTCCTCACTGTGTAGGCAATCCGCACTGGCGAATTCCTAACTCCTTAGTTAGGACAAATTCCTCAGAGACCAGAAGAACTTCGTCTCTGTCACTGAAGAAATTGACTGAACTGTATGAGATTTCCAATGGCTTCACTCGAAGGGATTGGTAGGTGCAGGATTTGAGTTGAGCATCACATGGAAATTTTTCCTTAGTATTTCCTCAACCCCCTTTAACAGTACGGTGTTTCCTATGACTCAAGAAAGAGAAAAACAAAACTATGAAAACGAAAGTCTTCAAGCTTCATATTCCTCGCATGAATATCAAGTCTTCACGGACACACCAATTTCTCCACTTTCAAAGTCTTCATGAAAGTCTTCAGAAATACCAAAATCTTCAGTTCAAGATATTCATTTTTAGGGGTCGACTTTTCCTGTAAATATCAAACTCCTCATAGACTTATGGACCTGTGTACACTCACACACGTATTAGTCCCTTAACCTATAAGTCTTCAATACACCAAAATCACAAAGGGGCACTAGATGCACTTACATATCGAATTTGAGCATGTGTATGTTATTATTCGACACAATTGATCCACATAGTTAGTATTTTGAACTCCAGACAATGCATCGCTTTAGCAATCGAATATAAACGTGAGTATAATACATGTTGTGTGTGTAAAGCACATTATACATACGAAAGTTACAAAATGGACATTATAAATAGCTACTACCTATGAACTAGCATACATTTGAATTCAACTTAAGGTGGTTTAAAAAAATCGAATTCAACATGAAGTCCATTCAATTATTTGAATTTGATATCATGGCATTTGTAAACCATACCTAAATTATGGGGGCACCAATCTTTGCTCTGATTTTGTACATAATAGCATATGTAGTCGTGTACAAAATAGATTCAAATTTAGCTCCTCCATTCCAAAATAATCATAGTTATAGGATTTTCAAGTGTCAAAATTTCAAAAAGAAGTGGATAATTTAATGAGGTTTTCAAACATACAAGGTCAAATATAACATTGTATATTTAGGTCAATCCTCATAGTTCAAGAGCACTCTAAACGTGAATGCTTGTGTTTCAAAATTTCGAAAGAAGCGCCAAAAGAGCCTCTACTCGCCCGAAACCGCGTGAGACCAATGTTTGGTAGTACAAGGAAATTACTTTTCTAATAACTCCGACCCGTGAAACCTACAGGCCCGACGTCCAAAGGTCTAAACCGGGGTAGGTTTGTAGCTTCATCTAGACGCCACGCAACCGCATTCGAAAAACATTCATACACAATGGCCGCCTAAGCACACATGCGCGCGGCCGAAATCGCTCCCACCCACTATTTGGGACACCTGGGATTACCATCCTATCCCCGACCCATAGTAGGTCCGAAATTTAAGAGGGGGGCAAAGTTTGTACTTTCCCCAAATTTCAAACAAGCGCGTCCCATCTTCTGTTCAAAAAAGCAAAAAACAAGCGCGTCCCAGACCGAAACATGGTTCCCCCACCCGTCCGATTCCCCATTCATACTCCGTGGGCGCCAAAACTACCTCTCCACCAGCCCCGAAACCCCGGCTTCCTCCGTCCGCCACCCCATCCCACCCATCAACCGCCGCCCTCCTCCATCACGCCGGAGCCGATACCCCGACGTCGTCGTCCACCGCAACCTCAACCAGAATGCCCTCCACGGCTAGTAGTTGAAGCCGAGGCCGAGCCGTCCGTACCCGAGCCAGTTCAACCATGTCGTCCTGTGCCTCACCGCTGCCGCTCCAACTTAGCCACCCTCCACCACACCGGAGCTGTTCCTGCTACGCCGTCCTTCGCCACCTCGGATCTGCTTCCCCTCCGCCGATATACGGCCACGACAACATAGTCAACAATTTGGCCATGGGTTCGTCCAAGCCTGCACCCTCCATAACACCGGTTTCCCCGGTAAAAAGAAGAAAATCGGCGTGACTTGTGGAGGTGACCACACCGACAACCGAAAAAGGTACTCATCTTCCCTTATTCGTGCAAATCTTACGTCTCTGCTTGCACGGTATTCATCCCACAGAAGACACTAGTTGACCGCTTCTTCTTGATACTAGATGTTCCTAGTAACTCGCGATGCACAAGGTTTCTCCTCATATACTATTTCACCTTAGGTAGAGGTCCATCGCCCCCCTGAATTTCAATTTCTGGCCACTTGATTCCCAATTAACGGAAGCATTCCCTGGCGTAACAGGCGCTAGTACGCCTATTATGCCGGGGAAGCAGCGCCTTGGTGTTTATCTTAGGGGCGTGTGCGGCCTATAGCTACTGGCGCCCGATCTGGAGGTTAGCCGGGATTAAAGGGATGGCCTGGGGGCGCTGCCAAGCACGGCAGTGGTGTGAGGTCGATGGGAGGGCGGGGCGGCGGAGGCAGGGGTCTGGGCCGGTGGTCACTGGCGGTTCGAGAAAGATCGTCAACAGTGACTGGCGGGAGGTAGATGAAGGCCATCTGCCCGTTCCTTATAGATCGGACGGTTCATTAAAAAAATTGACTGACCTATTTATTTCCAGTCGACTGTTATGTTAGATATGACCACATGTGGTGGTGTGCTGGAGGAGTACCTGCATTTCTTGTGCTCATATATTACAAAATCATACAGAGTAGAATCTAATTTTGTTTGACATGCAATGTTGTAGAGCTATCATATGTCTCCTATCATTTATTTTTTAGCCACCTGCTATCTACTACTTTTACAGTGCACTAGTTCTGCACACACTTCACCCTTACTCTCACTGTTGTGTTTTTATGCAAGGGTATTTCAGACTCTGCTGCCATGAGAGAAGCCAAAAAGAAAAGAGAAAAGTCACTCCAGTTTGGTGTGCGGCTAGGCAAGACACGTTTCAACGCTTTAAAGGGTGTAGTGTCAATAGATGGAGATGGGGGACGTAGCTCTGGAGTTGATGACCTCGCTCGCAATGAACCACCTGAAGGAAATATGCCCTAGAGGCAATAATAAAGTTATTATTTATTTCCTTATATCATGATATATGTTTATTATTCATGCTAGAATTGTATTAACCGGAAACATAATACTTGTGTGAATACATAGACAAACAAAGTGTCACTAGTATGCCTCTACTTGACTAGCTCGTTAATCGAAGATGGTTATGTTTCCGAACCATAGACATGAGTTGTCATTTGATTAGCGGGATCACATCATTAGGAGAATGATGTGATTGACATGACCCATTCCATTAGCTTAGCATCCAATCCTTTAGTATGTTGCTATTGCTTTCTTCATGACTTATACATGTTCCTATGACTATGAGATTATGCAACTCCCGTTTACCGGAGGAACACTTTGTGTGTTACCAAACGTCACAACGTAACTGGGTGATTATAAAGGTGCTCTACAGGTGTCTCCAAAGGTACATGTTGGGTTGGCGTATTTTGAGATTAGGATTTGTCACTCCGATTGTCGGAGAGGTATCTCTGGGCCCTCTCGGTAATGCACATCACTTAAGCCTTGCAAGCAATGCAACTAATAAGTTAGTTGCAAGATGATGTATTACAGAATGAGTAAAGAGACTTGCCGATAACGAGATTGAACTAGGTATTGAGATACCGACGATCGAATCTCGGGCAAGTAACATACCGATGACAAACAAACGTATGTTGTTATGCGGTCTGACCGATAAAGTCCTCGTAGAATATGTAGGAGCCAATATGAGCATCCAGGTTCCGCTATTGGTTATTGACCGGATACATGTCTCGGTCATGTCTACATTGTTCTCAAACCTGTAGGGTCCGCACGCTTAACGTTACGATGACAGTTTCATTATGAGTTCATATATTTTGATGTACCGAAGGTTGCTCGGAGTCCCGGATGTGATCACGGACTTGATGAGGAGTCTCGAAATGGTCGAGACATAAAGATCGATATATTGGACGACTAAATTTGGACACCGGAAAGGTTCCGGGTGAGATTGGGACAATACCGGATCACTGGGAGGTTATCGGAACCCCCCGGGAGGTATATGGGCCATATTGGGCCTTAGGGGAAAGGAGGGGAAAGGAGCAAGGGAGGGGGCACGCCCCCCAAGCCCAATCCGAATTGGGAGGGGGCCCGGCCCCCCCTTTCCTTCCTCCCTCCTTCCTCTTCCTTCCCTCTCCTACTCCTAATAGGAAAAAGGGGAGTTCTACTCCCTGTGGGAGTTGGACTCCCCCCTAGGGCGTGCCACCCTCCTTGGCCGGCCCCCTCCTCCACTCCTTTATATACGGGGGCAGGGGGCACCCCATAGACACAACAGTTGATCATTGATCTCTTAGCCGTGTGCGGTGCCCCCCTCCACCATAGTCCTCGATAATATTGTAGCGGTGCTTAGGTGAAGCCCTGCGACGGTAAAACATCAAGATCGTCACCACGCCGTCGTGCTGACGGAACTCTTCCCCGACACTTTGCTGGATCGGAGTCCGGGGATCGTCATCGAGCTGAACGTGTGCTAGAACTCGGAGGTGCCGTAGTTTCGGTGCTTGATCGGTCGGGCCGTGAAGACGTACGACTACATCAACCGCGTTGTGCTAACGCTTCCGCTTCCGGTCTACGAGGGTACGTAGACAACACTCTTCCCTCTTGTTGCTATGCATCACCATGATCTTGCGTGTGCGTAGGAATTTTTTTGAAATTACTACGTTCCCCAATAGTGGCATCAGAGCCAGGTTTTATGCGTTGATGTTATATGCACGAGTAGAACACAAGTGAGTTGTGGGCGATATAAGTCATACTGCTTACCAGCATGTCATACTTTGGTTCGACGGTATTGTTGGATGAAGCGGCCCAGACCGACATTACGCGTACGCTTATGCGAGACTGGTTCTACCAACTTGCTTTGTACATAGGTGGCTGGCGGGTGTCAGTTTCTCCAACTTTAGTTGAACCGAGTGTGGCTACGCCCGGTCCTTGCGAAGGTTAAAACATCACCAACTTGACAAACTATCGTTGTGGTTTTGATGCGTAGGTAAGAACGGTTCTTGCTAAGCTCGTAGCAGCCACGTAAAACTTGCAACAACAAAGTAGAAGACGTCTAACTTGTTTTTGCAGGGCATGTTGTGATGTGATATGGTCAAGACATGATGCTAAATTTTATTGTATGAGATGATCATGTTTTGTAACCGAGTTATCGACAATTGGCAGGAGCCATATGGTTGTCGCTTTATTGTATGCAATGCAATCGCACTGTAATGCTTTACTTTATCACTAAGCAGTAGCGATAGTCGTGGAAGCATAAGATTGGCGAGACGGCAACGATGCTACGATGGAGATCAAGGTGTCGCGTCGGTGATGATGGTGATCATGACGATGCTTCGGAGTTGGAGATCACAAGCACAAGATGCTGATGGCCATATCATATCACTTATATTGATTGCATGTGATGTTTATCTTTTATGCATCTTATCTTGCTTTGATTGACGGTAGCATTATAAGATGATCTCTCACTAAATTTCACGATAAAAGTGTTCTCCCTGAGTATGCACCGTTGCCAAAGTTCGTCGTGCCCAGACACCACGTGCTGATCGGGTGTGATAAGCTCTACGTCCATCTACAATGGGTGCAAGCCAGTTTTGCACACGCAGAATACTCAGGTTAAATTTGACGAGCCTAGCATATGAAGATATGGCCTCGGAACACGGAGACCGAAAGGTCGAGCGTGAATCATATAGTAGATATGATCAACATAGTGATGTTCACCAATGAAACTACTCCATCTCACGTGATGATCGGACATGGTTTAATTGATTTGGATCACATGATCACTTAGAGGATTAGAGGGATGTCTATCTAAGTGGGAGTTCTTAAGTAATATGATTAAATTGAACTCAAATTTATCATGAACTTAGTACCTCATAGTATCTTGCTTATGTATGTTTGATTGTAGATAGATGGCCCGTGCTGTTGTTCCATTGAATTTTAATGCGTTCCTTGAGAAATCAAAGTTGAAAGATGATGGTAGCAATTACACGGACTGGGTCCGTAACTTGAGGATTATCCTCATTGTTGCACAGAAGAATTACGTCCTGGAAGCACCGCTGGGTGCCAGGCCTGCTGCTGGAGCAACGCCAGATGTTATGAACGTCTGGCAGAGCAAAGCTGATGACTACTTGATAGTTCAGTGTGGCATGCTTTACGGCTTAGAATCGGGACTTCAACGACATTTTGAACGTCATGGAGCATATGAGATGTTCCAGGAGTTGAAGTAATATTTCAAGCAAATGCCCGGATTGAGAGATATGAAGTCTCCAATAAGTTCTATAGCTGCAAGATGGAGGAGAACAGTTCTGTCAGTGAGCATATACTCAAAATGTCTGGGTATAATAATCACTTAATTCAACTGGGAGTTAATCTTCCGGATGATTGCGTCATTGACAGATTTCTCCAATCACTTCCACCTAGCTACAAGAGCTTCATGATGAACTATAATATGCAAGGGATGGATAAGACAATTCCCGAGCTCTTTGCAGTGCTAAAAGCCGCGGAGGTAGAAATCAAGAAGGAGCATCAAGTGTTGATGGTCAACAAGACCACTAGTTTCAAGAAAAAGGGCAAGGGGAAGAAGAAGGGGAACTTCAAGAAGAACAGCAAGCAAGTTGCTACTCAGGAGAAGAAACCCAAGTCTGGACCTAAGCCTGAAACTGAGTGCTTCTACTGCAAGCAGACTGGTCACTAGAAGCGGAACTGCCCCAAGTATTTGGCGGATAAGAAGGGTGGCAAGTTGAACAAAGGTATATGTGATATACATGTTATTTATGTGTACCTTACTAGAGCTCGCAGTAGCACCTGGGTATTTGATACTGGTTCTGTTGCTAATATTTGCAACTCGAAACAGGGACTACGGATTAAGAGAACACTAGCGAAGGACGAGGTGACGATGCGTGTGGGAAATGGTTCCAAAGTCGATGTGATCGCGGTCAGCACGCTACCTCTACATCTACCATCAGGATTAGTATTAGACCTAAATAATTGTTATTTGTTGCCTGCGTTGAGCATGAACATTATATCTGGATCTTGTTTGAAGCGAGACGGTTATTCATTTAAATCAGAGAATAATGGTTGTTCTATTTATATGAGTAATATCTTTTATGGTCATGCACCCTTGAAGAAGTGGTCTATTCTTGATGAATCTCGATAGTAGTGATACACATATTCATAATGTTGAAGCCAAAAGATGCAGAGTTGATAATGATAGTGCAACTTATTTGTGGCACTGCCGTTTAGGTCATATCGGTGTAAAGCGCATGAAGAAACTCCATACTGATGGACTTTTGGAACCACTTGATTATGAATCACTTGGTACTTGCGAACCGTGCCTCATGGGCAAGATGACTAAAACGCCATTCTCCGGTACTATGGAGAGAGCAATAGATTTGTTGGAAATCATACATACAGATGTATGTGGTCCAATGAATGTTGAAGCTCGTGGCGGATATCTTTATTTTCTCACCTTCACAGATGATTTAAGCAGATATGGGTATATCTACTTAATGAAACATAAGTCTGAAACATTTGAAAAGTTCAAAGAATTTCAGAGTGAAGTTGAAAATCATCGTAACAAGAATATAAAGTTTCTACGATCTGATCTTGGAGGAGAATATTTGAGTTACGAGTTTGGTTTACATTTGAAACAATACGGAATAGTTTCGCAACTCACGCCACCCTAAACACCACAGCGTAATGGTGTGTCCGAACATCGTAATCATACTTTACTTGATATGGTGCGATCTATGATGTCTCTTATAGATTTACCGCTATCATTTTGGGGTTATGCTTTAGAGACGGCCGCATTCACGTTAAATAGGGCACCATCAAAATCCGTTGAGACGACGCCTTATGAACTATGGTTTGGCAAGAAACCAAAGTTGTCGTTTCTGAAAGTTTGGGGCTGCAATGCTTATGTGAAAAAGCTTCAACTTGATAAGCTCGAACCCAAATCGGAGAAATGTGTCTTCATAGGATACCCGAAGGAGATTGTTGGGTACACCTTCTATCACAGATCCGAAGGCAAAAGACATTTGTTGCTAAGAATGGATCCTTTCTAGAGAAGGAGTTTCTCTCAAAATAAGTGAGTGGGAGGAAAGTAGAACTTGATGAGGTAATTGTACCTGCTCCCTTGTTGGAAGTAGTACATCACAGAAACCGGTTTCTGTGACACCTACACCAATTAGTGAGGAAGCTAATGATGATGATCATGAAACTTTAGAACAAGTTACTACTGAACCTCGTAGATCAACCAGAGTAAGATCCGCACCAGAGTGGTACGGTAATCCTGTTCTGGAAGTCATGCTACTAGATCATGATGAACCTACGAACTATGAAGAAGCGATGGTGAGCCCAGATTCCGCAAAATGGCTTGAAGCCATGAAATCTGAGATGGGATCCATGTATGAGAACAAAGTGTGGACTTTGGTTGACTTGCCCAATGATCGGCAAGCAATTGAGAATAAATGGATCTTCAAGAAGAAGACTGACACTGATGGTAATGTTACTGTCTACAAAGCTCGACTTGTCGCAAAAGGTTTTTGAAAAGTTCAAGGGTTTGACTACGATGAGACCTTCTCACCCGTAGCGATGCTTAAGTCGGTCCGAATCATGTTAGCAATTGCCGGATTTTATGATTATGAAATTTGGCAAATGGATGCCAAAACTGCATTCCTGAATGGATTTATGGAAGAAGAGTTGTATATGATGCAGCCGGAAGGTTTTGTCGATCCAAAGGGAGCTAACAAAGTGTGCAAGCTCCAGCAATCCATTTATGGACTGGTGCAAGCATCTCAGAGTTGGAATAAACGCTTTGATAGTATGATCAAAGCATTTGGTTTTATACAGACTTTTGGAGAAGCCTGTATTTACAAGAAAGTGAGTGGGAGCTCTGTAGCATTTCTGATATTATATGTGGATGACATATTGCTAATCGGAAATGATATAGAATTTCTGGATAGCATAAAGGGATACTTGAATAAGAAATTTTCAATGAAATACCTCGGTGAAGCTGCTTACATATTGGGCATTAAGATCAATAGAGATAGATCAAGAAGCCTAATTGGACTTTCACAAAGCACATACCTTGACAAAGTTTTGAAAAATTTCAAAATGGATCAAGCAAAGAAAGGATTCTTGCCTGTGTTACAAGGTGTGAAGTTGAGTAAGACTCAATGCCCGACCACTTCAGAAGATAGAGAGAAAATGAAAGATGTTCCCTATGCTTCAGCCATAGGCTCTATCATGTATGCAATGCTGTGTACCAAACCTGATGTGTGCCTTGCTATAAGTCTCGCAGGGAGGTACCAAAGTAATCCAGGAGTGGATCACTGGACAGCGGTCAAGAACATCCTGAAATACCTAAAAAAGGACTAAGGATATGTTTCTCGTATATGGAGGTGACAAAGAGCTCATCGTAAATGGTTACATTGATGCAAGCTTTGACATTGATCCGGACGATTCTAAATCGCAAACCGGATACGTATTTACATTAAACGGTGGAGCTGTTAGTTGGTGCAGTTCTAAACAAAGCGTCGTGGCGGGATCTACATGTGAAGCGGAGTACATAGCTGCTTCGGAAGCAGCAAACGAAGGAGTCTGGATGAAGGAGTTCATATCCGATCTAGGTGTCATACCTAGTGCATCGGGTCCAATGAAAATCTTTTGTGACAATACTGGTGCAATTGCCTTGGCAAAGGAATCCAGATTTCACAAGAGAACCAAGCACATCAAGAGATGCTTCAATTCCATCCGGGATCTAGTCCAGGTGGGAGACATAGAGATTTGCAAGATACATTCGGATCTGAATGTAGCAAACCCATTGACTAAGCCTCTTCCATGAGCAAAACATGATCAGCGTCAAGGCTCGATGGGTGTTAGAATCATTACTGTGTAATCTAGATTATTGACTCTAGTGCAAGTGGGAGACTGAAGGAAATATGCCCTAGAGGCAATAATAAAGTTATTATTTATTTCCTTATATCATGATAAATGTTTATTATTCATGCTAGAATTGTATTAACCGGAAACATAATACTTGTGTGAATACATAGACAAACAAAGTGTCACTAGTATGCCTCTACTTGACTAACTCGTTAATCAAAGATGGTTATGTTTCCGAACCATAGACATGAGTTGTCATTTGATTAGCGGGATCACATCATTAGGAGAATGATGTGATTGACATGACCCATTCCATTAGCTTAGCACCCAATCGTTTAGTATGTTGCTATTGCTTTCTTCATGACTTATACATGTTCCTATGACTATGAGATTATGCAACTCCCGTTTACCGGAGGAACACTTTGTGTGTTACCAAACATTACAACGTAACTGGGTGATTATAAAGGTGCTCTACAGGTGTCTCCAAAGGTACATGTTGGGTTGGCGTTTTTCAAGATTAGGATTTGTCACTCCGATTGTCAGAGAGGTATCTCTGGGCCCTCTCGGTAATGCACATCACTTAAGCCTTGCAAGCAATGCAACTAATAAGTTAGTTGCAATATGATGTATTACAGAATGAGTAAAGAGACTTGCCGATAACGAGATTGAACTAGGTATTGAGATACCGACGATCGAATCTCGGGCAAGTAACATACCGATGACAAACAAACATATGTTGTTATGCGGTCTGACCGATAAAGTCTTCGTAGAATAAGTAGGAGCCAATATGAGCATCCAGGTTCCGCTATTGGTTATTGACCGGATACATGTCTCGGTCATGTCTACATTGTTCTCAAACCCGTAGGGTCTGCACGCTTAACGTTACGATGACAGTTTCATTATGAATTCATATATTTTGATGTACCGAAGGTTGTTCGGAGTCCTGGATGTGATCACGGACTTGACGAGGAGTCTCGAAATGGTCGAGACATAAAGATCGATATATGGGACGACTATATTTGGACACCGGAAAGGTTCCGGGTGAGATTGGGACAATACCGGATCACCGGGAGGTTATCGGAACCCCCCGGGAGGTATATGGGCCTTATTGGGCCTTAGTGGAAAGGAGGGGAAAGGAGCAAGGGAGGGGGCGCGCCCCCCCAAGCCCAATCCGAATTGGGAGGGGGCCCGGCCCCCCTTTCCTTCCTCCCTCCTTCCTCTTCCTTCCCTCTCCTACTCCTAATAGGAAAAAGGGGAGTCCTACTCCCTGTGGGAGTTGGACTCCCCCCTAGGGCGTGCCACCCTCCTTGGCCGGCCCCTCCTCCACTCCTTTATATACGGGGGCAGGGGGCACCCCATAGACACAACAGTTGATCATTGATCTCTTAGCCGTGTGCGGTGCCCCCCTCCACCATAGTCCTCGATAATATTGTAGCGGTGCTTAGGCGAAGCCCTGCGACGGTAAAACATCAAGATCGTCACCACGCCGTCGTGCTGACGGAACTCTTCCCCGACACTTTGCTGGATCGGAGTCCGGGGATCGTCATCAAGCTGAACGTGTGCTAGAACTCGGAGGTGCCGTAGTTTCGGTGCTTGATCGGTCGGGCCGTGAAGACGTACGACTACATCAACCGCGTTGTGCTAACGCTTCCGCTTCCGGTCTACGAGGGTACGTAGACAACACTCTTCCCTCTCGTTGCTATGCATCACCATGATCTTGCGTGTGCATAGGAATTTTTTTGAAATTACTACGTTCCCCACCAGTGGCATCAGAGCCAGGTTTTATGCGTTGATGTTATATGCACGAGTAGAAGACAAGTGAGTTGTGGGCGATATAAGTCATACTGCTTACCAGCATGTCATACTTTGGTTCAGCGGTATTGTTGGATGAAGCGGCCCGGACCGACATTACGCGTACGCTTACGCGAGATTGGTTCTACCGACTTGCTTTGTACACAGGTGGCTGGCGGGTGTCAGTTTCTCCAACTTTAGTTGAACCGAGTGTGGCTACGCCCGGTCCTTGCGAAGGTTAAAACAGCACCAACTTGACAAACTATCGTTGTGGTTTTGATGCGTAGGTAAGAACGGTTCTTGCTAAGCCCGTAGCAGCCACGTAAAACTTGCAACAACAAAGTAGAAGACGTCTAACTTGTTTTTGCAGGGCATGTTGTGATGTGATATGGTCAAGACATGATGCTAAATTTTATTGTATGAGATGATCATGTTTTGTAACCGAGTTATCGGCAATTGGCAGGAGCCATATGGTTGTCGCTTTATTGTATGCAATGCAATCGCGCTGTAATGCTTTACTTTATCACTAAGCGGTAGCGATAGTCGTGGAAGCATAAGATTGGCGAGACGACAACGATGCTACGATGGAGATCAAGGTGTCGCGTCGGTGATGATGGTGATCATGACGATGCTTCGGAGTTGGAGATCACAAGCACAAGATGCTGATGGCCATATCATATCACTTATATTGATTGCATGTGATGTTTATCTTTTATGCATCTTATCTTGCTTTGATTGGCGGTAGATTATAAGATGATCTCTCACTAAATTTCACGATAAAAGTGTTCTCCCTGAGTATGCACCGTTGCCAAAGTTCGTCGTGCCCAGACACCACGTGATGATCGGGTGTGATAAGCTCTACATCCATCTACAACGGGTGCAAGCCAGTTTTGCACACGCAGAATACTCAGGTTAAACTTGACGAGCCTAGCATATGCAGATATGGCCTCGGAACACGGAGACCGAAAGGTCGAGCGTGAATCATATAGTAGATATGATCAACATAGTGATGTTCACCAATGAAACTACTCCATCTCACGCGATGATCGGACATGGTTTAGTTGATTTGGATCACGTGATCACTTAGAGGATTAGAGGGATGTCTATCTAAGTGGGAGTTCTTAAGTAATATGATTAAATTGAACTCAAATTTATCATGAACTTAGTACCTCATACTATCTTGCTTATGTATGTTTGATTGTAGATAGATGGCCCGTGCTGTTGTTCCATTGAATTTTAATGCGTTCCTTGAGAAAGCAAAGTTGAAAGATGATGGTAGCAATTACACGGACTAGGTCCGTAACTTGAGGATTATCCTCATTGCTGCACAGAAGAATTACGTCCTGGAAGCACCGCTGGGTGCCAGGCCTGCTAGTGGAGCAACGCCAGATGTTATGAACGTCTGGCAGAGCAAAGCTGATGACTACTCAATAGTTCAGTGTGCCATGCTTTACGGCTTAGAATCGGGACTTCAACGACATTTTGAACGTCATGGAGCATATGAGATGTTCCAGGAGTTGAAGTAATATTTCAAGCAAATGCCCGGATTGAGAGATATGAAGTCTCCAATAAGTTCTATAGCTGCAAGATGGAGGAGAACAGTTCTGTCAGTGAGCATATACTCAAAATGTCTGGGTATAATAATCACTTAATTCAACTGGGAGTTAATCTTCCGGATGATTGCGTCATTGACAGAATTCTCCAATCACTTCCACCTAGCTACAAGAGCTTCGTGATGAACTATAATATGCAAGGGATGGATAAGACAATTCCCGAGCTCTTTGCAATGCTAAAAGCCGCGGAGGTAGAAATCAAGAAGGAGCATCAAGTGTTGATGGTCAACAAGACCACTAGTTTCAAGAAAAAGGGCAAGGGCAAGAAGAAGGGGAACTTCAAGAAGAACAGCAAGCAAGTTGCTGCTCAGGAGAAGAAACCCAAGTCTGGACCTAAGCCTGAAACTGAGTGCTTCTACTGCAAGCAGACTGGTCACTAGAAGCGGAACTGCCCCAAGTATTTGGCGGATAAGAAGGGTGGCAAGGTGAACAAAGGTATATGTGATATACATGTTATTTATGTGTACCTTACTAGAGCTTGCAGTAGCACCTGGGTATTTGATACTGGTTCTGTTGCTAATATTTGCAACTCGAAACAGGGACTACGGATTAAGAGAACACTAGCGAAGGACGAGGTGACGATGCGTGTGGGAAATGGTTCCAAAGTCGATGTGATCGCGGTCTGCACGCTACCTCTACATCTACCATCAGGATTAGTATTAGACCTAAATAATTGTTATTTGGTGCCTGCGTTGAGAATGAACATTATATCTGGATCTTGTTTGAAGCGAGACGGTTATTCATTTAAATCAGAGAATAATGGTTGTTCTATTTATATGAGTAATATCTTTTATGGTCATGCACCCTTGAAGAAGTGGTCTATTTTTGATGAATCTCGATAGTAGTGATACACATATTCATAATGTTGAAGCCAAAAGATGCAGAGTTGATAATGATAGTGCAACTTATTTGTGGCACTGCCGTTTAGGTCATATCGGTGTAAAGCGCATGAAGAAACTCCATACTGATGGACTTTTGGAACCACTTGATTATGAATCACTTGGTACTTGCGAACCGTGCCTCATGGGCAAGATGACTAAAACGCCATTCTCCGGTACTATGGAGAGAGCAATAGATTTGCTGGAAATCATACATACAGATGTATGTGGTCCAATGAATGTTGAAGCTCGTGGCGGATATCTTTATTTTCTCACCTTCACAGATGATTTAAGCAGATATGGGTATATCTACTTAATGAAACATAAGTCTGAAACATTTGAAAAGTTCAAAGAATTTCAGAGTGAAGTTGAAAATCATCGTAACAAGAATATAAAGTTTCTACGATCTGATCTTGGAGGAGAATATTTGAGTTACGAGTTTGGTTTACATTTGAAACAATGCGAAATAGTTTCGCAACTCACGCCACCCGGAACACCACAGCGTAATGGTGTGTCCGAACGTCGTAATCATACTTTACTTGATATGGTGTGATCTATGATGTCTCTTATAGATTAACCGCTATCATTTTGGGGTTATGCTTTAGAGACGGCCGCATTCACGTTAAATAGGGCACCATCAAAATCCGTTGAGACGACGCCTTATGAACTATGGTTTGGCAAGAAACCAAAGTTGTCGTTTCTGAAAGTTTGGGGCTGCAATGCTTATGTGAAAAAGCTTCAACTTGATAAGCTCGAACCCAAATCAGAGAAATGTGTCTTCATAGGATACCCGAAGGAGATTGTTGGGTACACCTTCTATCACAGATCCGAAGGCAAGACATTTGTTGCTAAGAATGGATCCTTTCTAGAGAAGGAGTTTCTCTCAAAATAAGTGAGTGGGAGGAAAGTAGAACTTGATGAGGTAACTGTACCTGCTCCCCTGTTGGAAAGTAGTACATCACAGAAACCGGTTTCTGTGACACCTACACCAATTAGTGAGGAAGCTAATGATGATGATCATGAAACTTTAGAACAAGTTACTACTGAACCTCGTAGATCAACCAGAGTAAGATCCGCACAAGAGTGGTACGGTAATCCTGTTCTGGAAGTCATGCTACTAGATCATGATGAACCTACGAACTATGAAGAAGCGATGGTGAGCCCAGATTCTGCAAAATGGCTTGAAGCCATGAAATCTGAGATGGGATCCATGTATGAGAACAAAGTGTGGACTTTGGTTGACTTGCCCAATGATCGGCAAGCAATTGAGAATAAATGGATCTTCAAGAAGAAGACTGACACTGATGGTAATGTTACTGTCTACAAAGCTCGACTTGTCGCAAAAGGTTTTTGACAAGTTCAAGGGTTTGACTATGATGAGACCTTCTCACCCGTAGTGATGCTTAAGTCGGTCCGAATCATGTTAGCAATTGCCGCATTTTATGATTATGAAATTTGGCAGATGGATGCCAAAACTGCATTCCTAAATGGATTTCTGGAAGAAGAGTTGTATATGATGCAGCTGGAAGGTTTTGTCGATCCAAAGGGAGCTAACAAAGTGTGCAAGATCCAGCGATCCATTTATGGACTGGTGCAAGCATCTCGGAGTTGGAATAAACGCTTTGATAGTGTGATCAAAGCATTTGGTTTTATACAGACTTTTGGAGAAGCCTGTATTTACAAGAAAGTGAGTGGGAGCTCTGTAGCATTTCTGATATTATATGTGGATGACATATTGCTAATCGGAAATGATATAGAATTTCTGGATAGCATAAAGGGATTCTTGAATAAGAGTTTTTCAATGAAAGACCTCGGTGACGCTGCTTACATATTGGGCATTAAGATCAATAGAGATAGATCAAGAAGCCTAATTGGACTTTCACAAAGCACATACCTTGACAAAGTTTTGAAAAATTTCAAAATGGATCAAGCAAAGAAAGGATTCTTGCCTGTGTTACAAGGTGTGAAGTTGAGTAAGACTCAATGCCCGACCACTGCAGAAGATAGAGAGAAAATGAAAGATGTTCCCTATGCTTCAGCCATAGGCTCTATCATGTATGCAATGCTATGTACCAGACCTGATGTGTGCCTTGCTATAAGTCTCGCAGGGAGGTACCAAAGTAATCCAGGAGTGGATCACTGGACAGCGGTCAAGAACATCCTGAAATACCTGAAAAAGGACTAAGGATATGTTTCTCGTATATGGAGGTGACAAAGAGCTCACCGTAAATGGTTACGTTAATGCAAGCTTTGACATTGATCCGGACGATTCTAAATCGCAAACCGGATACGTATTTACATTAAACGGTGGAGCTGTCAGTTGGTGCAGTTCTAAACAAAGCGTCGTGGCGGGATCTACATGTGAAGATGAGTACATAGCTGCTTCGGAAGCAGCAAACGAGGGAGTCTGGATGAAGGAGTTCATATCCGATCTAGGTGTCATACCTAGTGCATCGGGTCCAATGAAAATCTTTTGTGACAATACTGGTGCAATTGCCTTGGCAAAGGAATCCAGATTTCACAAGAGAACCAAGCACATCAAGAGACGCTTCAATTCCATCCGGGATCTAGTCCAGGTGGGAGACATAGAGATTTGCAAGATACATTCGGATCTGAATGTAGCAGACCCATTGACTAAGCCTCTTCCATGAGCAAAACATGATCAGCACCAAGGCTCGATGGGTGTTAGAATCATTACTGTGTAATCTAGATTATTGACTCTAGTGCAAGTGGGAGACTGAAGG
Organism: Triticum dicoccoides; assembly: GCF_002162155.2. Taxonomy (NCBI): domain Eukaryota; kingdom Viridiplantae; phylum Streptophyta; class Magnoliopsida; order Poales; family Poaceae; genus Triticum; species Triticum dicoccoides. Next base: position 34,875,793 of record NC_041384.1, on the reverse strand, counting down.
AAATATGCCCTAGAGGCAATAATAAAGTTATTATTTATTTCCTTATATCATGATAAATGTTTATTATTCATGCTAGAATTGTATTAACCGGAAATATAATACTTGTATGAATACATAGACAAACAAAGTGTCACTAGTATGCCTCTACTTGACTAGCTCGTTAATCGAAGATGGTTATGTTTCCGAACCATAGACATGAGTTGTCATTTGATTAGCGGGATCACATCATTAGGAGAATGATGTGATTGACATGACCCATTCCATTAGCTTAGCACCCAATCGTTTAGTATGTTGCTATTGCTTTCTTCATGACTTATACATGTTCCTATGACTATGAGATTATGCAACTCCCGTTTACCGGAGGAACACTTTGCGTGTTACCAAACGTCACAACATAACTGGGTGATTATAAAGGTGCTCTACAGGTGTCTCCAAAGGTACATGTTGGGTTGGCGTATTTTGAGATTAGGATTTGTCACTCCGATTGTCGGAGAGGTATCTCTGGGCCCTCTCGGTAATGCACATCACTTAAGCCTTGCAAGCAATGCAACTAATAAGTTAGTTGCAAGATGATGTATTACAGAATGAGTAAAGAGACTTGCCGGTAACGAGATTGAACTAGGTATTGAGATACCGACGATCGAATCTCGGGCAAGTAACATACCGATGACAAAGGGAACAAACGTATGTTGTTATGCGGTCTGACAGATAAAGATCTTCGTAGAATATGTAGGAGCCAATATGAGCATCCAGGTTCTGCTGTTGGTTATTGACCAGATACATGGCTCGGTCATGTCTACATTGTTCTCGAACCCGTAGGGTCCGCACGCTTAACGTTACGACCCTAAGGCGCGCCACCCTCCTTGGCTGGCCCCGTCCTCCACTCCTTTATATACGGGGGCAGGGGGCACCCCATAGACACAACAGTTGAACATTGATCTCTTAGCCGTGTGCGGTGCCCCCCTCCACCATAGTCCTCGATTATATTGTAGCGGTGCTTAGGCGAAGCCCTGCGATGGTAAAACATCAAGATCGTCACCACGCCGTCGTGCTGACAGAACACTTCCCCGACACTTTGCTGGATCGGAGTCCGGGGATCGTCATCGAGCTGGACGTGTGCTAGAACTCGGAGGTGCCATAGTTTCGGTGCTTGATCAGTCAGGCCGTGAAGACGTACGACTACATCAACCGCGTTGTGCTAACGCTTCCGTTTCCGGTCTACGAGGGTACGTAGAAAACACTCTCCCCTCTCGTTGCTATGCATCACCATGATCTTGCGTGTGCGTAGGATTTTTTTTGAAATTACTACGTTCCCCAACACCACCATCCCAGGTGCTTGCTTTAACTTCGCGGTGTCATATGTGGTTGCATGTTCCATATGGTGTCTAGCTTGTATTCGAAAGGCCGAACTCGGTAAGATAAGGAAAGATATTATTTTTACATGAACCACCATCCCGTGAGCACCAGAAGACAAATAGCTAGTCAGGGCACTGGCCGAGCCAGTGACAAGCCCAGCAAAGATAGGCATCACCTAGAACCAAATAAAAAGCTGCGATGGTGGCAAAGCAGCCCAACTCCCACCAGGCTCTCAGGTCCTAGATGATCATGCTCACCACTCCAGCCGGATGTCTAGCTTGTATTGCTTCCAATTTGGTTAAATTGCATCTGCTTGTCTTACACATTATACCTTTGAATATGACATGCCTTTCTGTTTTTGGTACATACTAGTACATCTGTGTATTAACCATGTTCTTAGATCAAACTAATGTTCTTGTGTATCCCTCATCAATCACTTATGACGAGGCAGGCAGGCAAGGGGACTACTCCTCATTTAAAGAATGCAACGTCAGCCTCCCGACATGATTCTCAAGAAACAGAAATGCTAGATGAAGATAGTGAACATAGCTCTATAGTTGATTACAACATTTCCCCTACAATAGCATCGCAGGTGCTTGCTCTAACTTGGCAGCGTGATATGTGGTTTCATGTTGCATATGGTGTCTAGATTGTAATTCTTCCAATCTGGTTAAACTGCATGTGCTAGTCTGCTTAGCTTATACATTATACCTATTAATGTGACATGCCTTCCTGTATTTAGTACATAGTACATCTGTCTATTAAGCATGTCCTTACATAAAACTATTGTTTTTTTGTATCCCGCATCAATCAACATGACGAGACACCTTTAGTATATGCAGTGCGATATTAGTTGCATCTTTCATATGATTTATAGCATGCGCTGCTTTAATTTGTTGAAATTCCATTTATGATGGGACGCTTTTAACTTGGCAGAGTCATATTGGTTGCATCTTTCATGTGGTGTCTAGCTTGCATTGCTTCTTATTTGCTGGAATGGTTTCTCCTTAGTTTACACAAACAATTGTGAACATGCCATGCCATCCTATTTTTCGTACATATTCCATCCTGGTATCATGTGTTTGCCTTACATCAAAGTAGTGATTGTCAGTATCATACATGAATGAGTTCTGAAGAGAGAATTTTATTGCTTTTTCTTGTCGGTTTTACTTGACAATTCAAAATCAATAAAGCGGAAGGAAGTTAGCAAGGCAGCGGATAAAGGTGCTCCTTCCGAACGGAGGGCCTCTACAGTTTCTACTCCTCCACACCCCCAAGATGATTTCCAAGACAACACATGCATAGACACTCAACAAAGCTGTGTTTATGATGAGCACGTCTCCCCTAGTGCAGCATCACTAGTGCTCCCTCTAACTTGGCACTGTTATATGTGGTTGCATGTTATGTGTGATGTCTAGCTTGTATTGCTTCTAATTTTGTTGAATTTCATCTGCTTACTTCACACATTATACTTGAATAAGACACGTGTTCCTGTTTCTAGAACATACAATATCTGTCTATCACACCATGTTCTTACATCAAATTACTACTGTTGTGTAACCTGCAACAATCACTTATCATAAGACACGTTTGACTTCGGAGTATGATATAGGTCACATCTCACATTCTTTTCTAGCTTGTATTACTAATTTGTTGAAATGTCACTTATGACGAGACAATTTTAACTTGGTAGAGTGATATTCGTTGCATCTTTCATATGGTGTCTAGCTTTCATTGCTTCTAATTTGTTGAAATGCCTTCTCCTTAGTTTACACATCATAAGTCATGAATATGCAATGGCACTAATGAGGAGAGACCTCTGACATGGTAGTTTGATGTTGTTTGCATCTTGCATATGATTTATTTCTTGTACTGCTTCACATTTGTTTAAACGCCATTTATGATGAGACACTGTTAACTTGGCAGAGCGATATTTGTAGCATCTTTCATATGGTGTCTACCTTCCATTGCATTGCTTCTAATTTGGTGAAATGTCTTCTTTTTAGTTTACACATCATAGTTCTGGTTATCTCTTCCGTCCTGTTTTTCATACATATTACATCCTCCTATAATGTGGTTGTCTAACATCAAAGTTCAGTTCGTCTGCATCACGCATCAATTTGTTCTGAAGAACTAAATTGTTATTCGTTTTTCTTGTCATCTTGACTTAACATGGCACAGAGAAAGAGGAAGAAACAGAGAATGGCAGGGAATGAGAAGCGGATGAATCTTGGAGATTCAACTGGTACTGATGGTGCAATAGAAGGTCAAAGTCCAGCAGAAAATTCTACAAACACGGCATCCCATGCTACACAAGTTGCAAAAAAAGACAAACAGAAACAAATAGCTGCCACCAAACAAGCAGAGACAACCCTAGTTCTTGCAACATCTACCACAGTACTACCAGCTGCACGACATACTCGTGCGTCAACTGAGCTAGCAGCACGTTCCCAAGCTCCCTTGCCACCTGACACTACTTCCCAAGCACTCTTGACACAAGACGAGTTGGCAATATTAGATGAACCTTGTGAGCTTCAACAGCAAGAAGGTAGTTGCTGGAGTCAAGTTACAGTTGCATGCTTCTTTATATGTAGTCTCACAGTTTGATGTACACTAACACTTCATATGTTTGTTGTTGGACTAGCACCTAGGCGCAAGAGGAAACAAACATCAGGGATAATGCTCGATAGGTTAACTAAATCTAGAGAAGGAAGCATGAGATCCGTTTTGAGGCAGGTTTGAAAAGGCCATGTGATGCTACAGAGTCAGCCAAGTTAGTATCATAGGCAGCTGTTGCTGTTAGGTGTCATGTACGTATCCTCCCAACATGGATTCAGTACAGGAATGACAAAGACAAAACCCAGTTCAACATCTTCCTCGACCATTTATCTGTAAGTATGGTTATGTATGGAAACTAGTAATATCGTCTTGCTCTGTCCAATACTTTCTAGGCTGCTGATAATGAGACTCCCATAATTTTCAACATATGAGGTTCAAGTTGGATATCCAAGATGATGCAACCAGACAAGATTGCACCCATGTTTTCAAGTCTGCTCTACGACAGTATCGGTATAACTTGAGGAAAACTCACTTTGAAGGCAAGGCTAATAGTGAACTTGCCCAAACATCTCTAGTGGAAAATATATCTGATGATGACTGGAGAGACCTCATTAAACACCGGTCCGATCCGAAGTATCAGGTACATTATATATATGTCATCAGATCACATGTTGAAGTCCTATTTACGCATGTGCCACACAAATCTATCTTCTTGTAGGTGAACTGTTCAAAGAACAAGGCCAACCGTACGAAAGTGAAATTCCAACAGACGACAGGATCTCGTAGCTATATTGCACACTGCGAGGCTCTTATAATTAGCCGTTGTTTCACTCTTTTCAATGTACCATATTATCATATCTATATTGACTTGTTCCAAATGCAGAAGAAAGCCCGCAAGGACCAAAAAGTACCTGAACCAAATGCTGTGGAAATCTTCAAGGACTGTCACACCAGCAAGAAGAAGGGCATGACTACACCAGTCAAAGCCGCTGTTGTAAGTCCTTAATCCTCATGCCTTTTAACTACTGCTTACTCTGACTTGTGCCTTGAACTACATTGTTTGCAGCTAATGTCTATTACTCTTTTCAATTTTATACACAATTGTCTTAGAGTATCGTTGCACCTTACAAGGTTTAAAAGAGAGGAGTGATGTTCCTTTGATCTTGACCCGTAATCTAGTTCCGTGCTGGACTTTCCCACACAATGTTACAATTGCCTGTTTGTCTGTTCTCAGTTGTTTTGTGATATGAATGACGTCATACTATGCTTACCATATTATAAACTTCGTCTCTTTATCCTTAGCCCTCAATACAATGTGAAGAAATAGACAATACATTAGTGATGTACATGGTCATATGTTTGGAACCTGGTTTTATTATGTACTTTGCAATAAAATACAACTAATATTTTACATGGGTTCACCAGAATAAGTTCTGTATATAGACCAAAGCTATTTTGTTTGGTTTTGCTGCCTCCTTAATATCTTCTGTTCTGGTACTACCAATGTAAAGCCTAAACTTTTCAGTGAGCTATGGAAAAAATGGTGGAACCGCCACCTTCTGAAGGTGGCGTGGCAACTATAACCGCAATGTCAGCTCTTGCTGCAGTGGGTCAGTACCTGTCCACTAACAGTGCCAAAAGCACGTTCCTGCGTAATACTGGGTTGGTTGTTAAGGCAATATCGTCCAAACTGCCTCATGATCAAGATATGCAAGCTTAAAGGAATGTTGTATCTGCGCTCCAGACACAAGTCCATTCCCTAACAAAGACCCTTTGTGAAACAAGGAGAAACATTGCTCAATGTTGTCAAGATATGCATGGTTTTGAAACCAAACTATCAGACATTTACTATGTTGTTCAGGAGCCTAGGGGAAATGAAGGCAAGGGTTATGGTGCTCCATCGGACAATACAGCATGAAAACGTAACAGTCAGGTCAAATGAACTGAGCTTCTGAGCTTCTGCTGGTGCATTTATCTGCTAGAATGTTAAGTTTTATGCCAACCTTCCTTTTGTTATATAGTTGTAATTTGTTTTGGTGCGATACAAAATTTATTCTTAACGTGCAGCCACCGCCTGAAGAAAACAGCAAGCCATTTTTGTATAGTGTAGGGTGTTCTCTATATTTGCACTGGTGGCGATCTTTGATGCCGAGTGGATGTAATCTGTGCAATCGCCTTAATAGCCTAGCGTTAGTTTCGGCGTTATTTATTTCCTATCTTCTTTTTCCCTGGTTTGCTAGTGGCCGCAACTACCATGGGCCATATATGGGATGTAGGATCCATGGGTCTCCTACGGGCCATCGATAAATGGGCCTGTAATCGGTGGGCCTTGGGCCATCGGATAAATGGGTCTACATGGGCCATAATCGGGCATAATTGGTATCGGCCCAGCACGGTAACAGGTCGTTAACAGGCCGTAGGATAGCAAAGGCTTAATTCTGTCACAGGCATAAGGGGTCGTTGATGGGCCAGAATATAGGAAGGCTGGAAACGGCGCAACGGGTTAACAGGCCAGAAACGGGCCGACTCTTGCCATGGGCCGAATTTGGCCCATTAGGGTAACAGGCCAGTGACGGGCCGACTCTTGCCATGGGCCGAATTTGGCCCATTAGCGGAACAGGCCAGTAACGGGCCGACTCTTGCCATGGGCCGAATTTGGCCCATTAGGGGAACAAGCCAGTAACGGGCCAGAAGTAATCGAGGGCCGAAAAGGAGCCCAAGAACGTATGGCCGTCAATAGGCCGAAAGCTAACACGGGTTGGAAATGGCCCATGTAAATCACGGGCCGTTAACGGGTATAAAGAAAATTACTGTTCATTATGGGCTAGAGTCACCGTGGGCCTATAATGGGCCGAAAGATACGAAGGCCTCATATGGGCCGAAAGACGTCGTGGGCCATACATGGGCCGAAAGTGAAATGGGCTGGTATTATATTCGATGGCCCACATGACGTTGTAGGGCCGATTTCCTTTAGGGCCTAATGGGTCGTGAGTTAACGGGCCATAAAATGGGCTATTTGCGAAGAGACCGTTAACAGGATTTTCATGGGCCAGCCCGTTCACTTTTGACCAAGTCAAACTGGCCGGCTTTGTAAGCTAAATGGGCCACTGTTGGGCCGTGCCACGTGTCGACATATCATAGGCGCCTATCTGACCCACTGACGAGCTGACACGTGTTTCGTCAGGCCAATAAGAATTTTACACGTGGAAATTTCCCATTGGTCGGGGCTGTTAACGGGTTATCGGATCCAAAACCGGACCCGATAGCTTAACGGCGTTCCGTTACGGTGGATGCCACGTGTCGGTCACCCTTGACGAAAGCACTTCTGTGACGCGCGATTTATCGTCATGGAAGTGGACACTTCCATGATGATAATTTTGGTAATGTCATGGAACACTTCTACAACAACACATGTATGACTATCTTGATTCTGTCATAAATTTGTCATGGATGTACATGCATGACAAAAAACGTGACCTACTGTGACAAACACGTATCATCACGGAAGTGTATTTTTTTGTAGTGTCTCCTTGTTCACATGATTGTGGAAACCCATCTTTTCGGAAATCTGGAGGAATGGTTGCTGAGCCCTCATCCACCTCCTCATCCTCTCCTTGATTTAATGATGAACTCTTGTTTCGGAACTTGCTTCCATACTTCTTTTCCTGAGGATCTTACAATGTCATCTCGTCAATTTGTGTTGCACTTTTTCTTCTCATGCATCTTGAGTCTGAGGTATCCTAACACCAATCAGATTTGAATCTCGGTCAGATATGATGGTTGGAACATACTTGCAGGAGTTATAACATCTTTATATGACCCGGTAAGTTGATATCATGCCTAGCACACATGGCTGGAGGACCTATTGATACCGTTTCCTTTTTAGCAAGGCTATCCTTTCTTCCATGAGGAAATTGTAGGACTTATTCTATAAGTTGTTCCTGATGGATCCTTTGTGTATCCAAAGTCTAATCTATGCCCAGTGACCATGTCAATGCTATCTCGAAGCATGTCTATGGTACTCCAGTTTTCAAGAAAGAACATTTGAAACCTAATGCTAAATGTTTGTTGCCCAATTATCCAAACACCATAGTATGGGTAATGTCATGAAATTTCTCTCACCTTACCTAAAGAGTTTTCTACCTTATATCTTGTCATGGATATCATGCTCTGCTTGTCCTTGGGAAGGTAATATCGCTGAAATATGTGTTTAAACACATTTTTCCTTTCCATTGTTCTGTTTAACCTGATGATCACATTTTCCTTTCTATTGGTTTGTTTGACCTTCCTGGTGTTCTATATGATCTAACTAGTAATATTCTCCTGCTTAGGTAAACTCCTCGGTGTACAATTCTGTTAGCAAGACCCTGTTACTATTGTTGATGACATTCCGGTAACCACCGATGGACGAGAACTTTGCCTATAGGTTCGCCTCGTTTCAACGAGCAGGAAAATGGTTCTCTTCGTCCCTCGCCCTTGGTACCAATGTTGTTGCCAACATAACCGACAGTCTCTTCTCTAACATGCCTGTATCATGATGCCTTGCTATCATGACCGTGCAAGATGTCAGTGCCCTCCTACTTTAACCCACATGGTGGGCCCATAACCCACAGTTCTACAGGATCGAAACCTGACTCTCCTGTACAACCTTGACTCTGAAATATTCTTTGCACTTGGCTTTGCATGTAAATCACAAGCCACCTTTCGAGAGATGATCTATTCCCGATGCTCCGGACCCCTTTCCCACACTCTGTACAGGTATCAATCGTTTGTCCATTCGCCGGAAACTTCCTATTGTACCGTGATACTTTGCTCTCGATGTTTTATTAAGTTTCAACTCAAGAGATACTTCTGCCCTAACCGCGTCACCTCCTCTGTTCCCTCCCCGACCTGGACGTCCCTCGCGCTGCACCCGACCATGTCGTCGCTCCAGATGGTGGGCTCCCTGCCGCCAGCGCCTGTCCTCGACGCCCGAGCTTCCTCCCCCTCGCTCTCCTTCAGCACCGCCGCCCTTCACAGCGCAGACGCATGCTAGGCGCCGCCATCGACCCGTCGTCCTCCACCTCGGCCACGACACCTTGCCGCTGGATCTGTCACCACCGGCAAGCTCCGGCTCCCTCGACTGCATCCCCGATCTCCCCTGTGAGCTCCCATGGCCGCTCCCCCTCTCCGCTCCTCGATTCACCGCCATAGACCATCGCCCATGCTCCTGACCAGGGCCGCGAGCTCCGAGCGGTCACCACGCCCGCGCCTGCGCCTCGTGCATCGCCGCCCCGCCGCTGTCCTCGCGTCGCGGCTCGCTCGCAGCCGCCCGACCACTCGCCGTGCCTCCCTCGCGTTGCGCCTCCCCTGCTCACCCCACCCCGTGCCCGCTTTCCCTGCCTGCCCGAGCCTCGCCTCACAGCGGCTCCCAACCACGCCCTGCCTCGCCACGCCCACCACCTCCCGGGCGCCCGCCCCTGCCGGCTGCCTAGCCATGGCCATTGTCCGGACTCACCCCGATCCGCCACACGGGCGCCCGGACCCTTGCGCCCGTTAGCCCGCCCAGCGGCCTGGGCCTACGACAACCGGCCCCCACGCCCCTGGTGAAAATGAAGAACGAAAGGAAAACAAAAAATTAAAATTAAAAATAATATATAATTAATAAATTAATTACTTAGTCCTGTTTAATTAACCTGCTAACTAAATTAGGTTGAAGTGCTATTAGCTATTATGTGTATGACAGGGGGCCCACCCCTTTTGACCAGTCAAATGTTGACTGGTCAACAGGGACCCCCTGGCCCACATGTCAGCCTCTGGTACACTTCTGTGTACGCAGAGCTGGGTGCACCTAGCATTTAGCTATTTATTTGCTAATTAATAATAATTCCAGAATATTATTAAAACGTTGGGAATTAATATAAAATAAACCGTAACTCGGATGAAATTGTTTTGTACATGAAAGTTGCTCAGAACAACGAGACAAATCTGAATACACAACCCATTCGTCCGCCACACATCCCTAGCATAGCGAACACGAAACTTTCCCCCCTCCGGTTCGTCTGTCCGAAAACGCGAAACACCGGGAATATTTCCCGGATGTTTTCCCCCTTCGCCGGTATCACCTCCTACCGCGTTAGGGCACACCTAGCACCGCTCATTTGTCATGTCATGCATCGTTATGCATCTATTTGCATTGTATTCATTGTTTCTTCCCCCTCTTCTCTCCGATAGACTACAAGACTGACGCCGCTGGCGGTGCCCCATTCGACTATGTTATTGACGACCCCTTCTTGCCAGAGCAATCAGGCAAGCCCCCCCCCCCTGATCACCAGATATCGCCTATTCTTCTTTCTACTGCTTGCATTAGCGTAGTGTAGCATGTTAGTGCTTTCAGTTACTCCTATTCTGTTGCATAGCCTGTCATTGTTGCTACAGTTGTTGATACCTTACCTGCAATCCTAAATGCCTAGTATAGGATGATAGTTTATCATCAGTGGCCCTACATTCTTGTCCGTATGCCATGCTATACTATCGGGTCGTGATCATTCAGGAGGTGATCATGGGTATATACTTATTCATATTATATGATACCTGTGATGACTAAAGTCGAGTCAGCTCGTAGAGTAACCGCGAGTGATTCACATATTGGGTCCAAAAGGACGTTTGTCCTGACGGCCCTCTGAGTGGATCTTTGTGGCGGAGCGACAGGGCAGGTTGATACCGCCTAGGAGAGAGGTCAGCCTGGCCCTGGTCGGCGTCCGCGGTTATTTCAAAATAACACGCTTAACGAGATCTGGGTATTTGATCTGAGTCTGGCTACAGGCCTATACGCACTAACCAACTACGCGGGAATAGTTATGGGTAGTCGACGTCGTGGTATTAGCCGCAGCCTTCTTGACGTCACCGACTGAGCAGCGCGCGCCGGGTTGGACCGCTTAACGCAACTTCCTTTGTGATGGATGATACGTCTCCAACGTATCTATAATTTTTGATTGCTCCATGCTATATTATCTACTGTTTTGGATGTTTATGGGCTTTATTATACACTTTTATATCATTTTTTGGACTAACCTATTAACCCAGAGCCCAGTGCCAGTTTCTATTTTTACCTTGTTTTAGGGTTTCGAAGAAAAGGAAAATCAAACAGAGTCCAATTGACCTGAAACTTCACGGAACTCATTTTTGGAAGGAAATAAGCCCAGAAGACTTGAAGTGCGCGTAAGGGAAGCTTCGAGGAGGCCATGAGGTAGGGGGGCGCTCCCACCCCCCTAGGGCACACCCTCCACCCTCGTGGGCCCCTCGTTGCCCCCTTGACGTACTTCTTCCGCCTATATATCTCCATATACCCTAAAACATCAGGGAGCACAATAGATCGGGAGTTCCGCCGCCAGAAGCCTCCATAGCCACTGAAAGCCAATCTAGACCCGTTCGGGCACCCTGCCGGAGGGGGCAATCCCTCTTCGGTGGCCATCTTCATCATCCCGGTGCTCTCCATGACAAGGAGGGAGTAGTTCTCCCTCGGTGCTGAGGGTATGTACCAGTAGCTATGTGTTTGATCTCTCTCTCTCTCACTCTCGTGTTCCTGATTTGGCACGATCTTGATGTATCGCGAGCTTTGCTATTATAGTTGGATCTTATGTTTCTCCTCCCCCTCTACTCTCTTGTAATGAATTGAGTTTCCCCTTTGAAGTTATCTTATCGTATTGAGTCTTTAAAGATTTGAGAACACTTTATGTATGTTTTGTCGTGCATATCTTTGGTGACAATGGGATATCATGTGGTTCACTTGATGTATGTTTTGGTGATCAACTTGCGGGTTCCGCACATGAACCTATGCATAGGGGTTGGCACACGTTTTCGTCGTGATTATCCGGTAGAAACTTTGGGGCACTCCTTGAGTTCCTTTGTGTTGGTTGAATAGATGAATCTGAGATTGTGTGACGCATATCGTATAATCATAACCACGGATACTTGAGGTGACATTGGAGTATCTAGGTGACATTAGGGTGTTGGTTGATTTGTGTCTTAAGGTGTTATTCTAGTACGAACTCTAGGGCTGTTTGCGACACTTATAGGAATAGCCCAACGGATTGATTGGAAAGAATAACTTTGAGGTGGTTTCGTACCCTACCATAATCTCTTTGTTTGTTCTCTGCTATTAGTGACTTTGGAGTGACTCTTTGTTGCATGTTGAGGGATAGTTATGTGATCCAATTATGTTAGTATTGTTGAGGGAACTTGCACTAGCGAAAATATGAACCCTAGGCCCTGTTTCAACGCATTGCAATACCGTTTACGCTCACTTTTATCATTATTTACCTTGCTGTTTTTATATTTTCAGGTTACAAAAACTATTATCTACTATCCATATACCACTTGTATCACCATCTCTTCACCGAACTAGTGCACCTATACAATTTACCATTTTATTGGGTGTGTTGGAGACACAAGAGACTCTTTGTTATTTGGTTGCAGGGTTGCTTGAGAGAGATCATCTTCATCCTATGCCTCCTACGGATTGATAAACCTTAGGTCATCCACTTGAGGGAAATTTGCTACTGTCCTACAAACCTCTGCACTTGGAGGCCCAACAACGTCTACAAGAAGAAGGTTGTGTAGTAGACATCAAGCTCTTTTCTGGCGCCATTGCCGGGAGGTAAGCACTTGAAGGTATATCTTTAGATCTTGCAGTCGAATCTTTTTGTTTCTTGTTTTAGCACTAGTTTAGTTTATAAAAGAAAATTAAAAAAATATGGAATTAAGGGTAGCTCTTATGCTTCATCTTTTTAATATATATCATGAAAATAAGGATTCCGACAATTGTGCTCAAGTGCTAGAGGAAGAATGCTTTAGAATGTTTGGAACTAATTCTTTGAATGATGAGCATGATTGCAATGTTGTTAGTATGAATTCCTTGAATATCCATGATGCTAATGATATGCAAAGCCACAAGCTTGGGGAAGCTATGTTTGACGAAGATGATATTTTCTGTCCCCCAAGTTTTGATGAGCAAATTTATTATGATGAAAGCATGCCTCCTATCTTTGATGATTATTGTGATGACACGTATGCTTTAAAGAATAATGATAACCATGAAACTTGTCATCTTGATCTTAATTTTCAATCACATGATAGTTATTTTGTTGAGTTAGCTCCCACTATTATTCATGAGAAGAATTTTGCTTATGTGGAGAGTAGTAAATTTTCTATGCTTGTAGATCATGAAAAGAATGCTTGAGGTTCTGGTTATATTGTTGAATTCATTCATGATGCTACTGAAAATTATTATGAGGGAGGAATATATGCTTGTAGGAATTGCAATAATATCAAGCTTCCTCTCTATGTGCTTAAAATCTTGAAGTTATGCTTGTTTTGCCCTCCTATGCTAGTTGTTTATTGTTCCCACAAGTTGTTTGCTCACAAAATCCCTATGCATAGGAAGTGGGTTAGGCTTAAATGTGCTAGTCATATTCTTCATGATGCTCTCTTTATGTTACAACTCTTATCTTTTATGTGAGCATCATTGAAATCATCATGCCTAGCTAGGGGCGTTAAACGATAGCGCTTGTTGGGAGGCAACCCAATTTTATTTTTGTTACTGTTTAGTAATAAATAATTCATCTAGCCTCTGTTTAGATGTTGTTTTATGCTTTTAATTAGTGTTTGTGCCAAGTAGAACCTTTGGGAAGACATGGGGAAAGTCTTGTTGATCATGCTGTAAAAAACAGAAACTTTAGCACTTGCGAGAATTGCTGCCATTGTTTATTGGAGAGTGATATTTAGATAATTATTTTTTCAGATGATTAATAGATAAATTCCTCACGTCCAACAATTTATTTGAGAATTTTATGAGTTACAGAAGTATACGTTTGATCCCGATTACTACAGACTGTTCTGTTTTTGACAGATTCTGTTTTTTCATGTGTTGTTTACTTATTTTGATGAATCTATGGCTAGTAAAATAGTTCATAACCATAGAGAAGTTGGAATACAGTAGGTTTAACACCAATATAAATAAATAATGAGTTCATTACAGTACCTTGAAGTGGTGATTTATTTTCTTATACTAACGGAGCTTACGAGTTTTCTGTTAAGTTTTGTGTTGTGAAGTTTTCAAGTTTTGGGTAAGGATTCAATGGACTATGGAATAAGGAGTGGAAAGAGCCTAAGCATGGGGATGCCCAAGGCACACCAAGGTAATATTCAAGTATAGCCAAGAGCCTAAGCTTGGGGATGCCCCGGAAGGCATCCCCTCTTTCGTCTTCATTCATCGGTAACTTTACTTGGAGAAATATTTTTATTCCCCACATGATATGTGTTTTGCTTGGAGCGTCAATTTATTTTGTTAGTATTTGATTGCTGTTATTTAGAACAATGTTTTGCATCTTTTATTTCAATAAAAGTGGCATTGATAGCCTTTACTATGCCTATTTTAGAAGTCCACATGTTGCTGTTTGAAAACACAAAGTTTACCGCTGTTGCAATAATTCCCTAGAAAAGTCAGAATGTGATAAAATGTTTAAACCTTTTGCATATTAAGCTCTGATAAATTTACTACAGTGGGAATTTTCTTTCATAATTTTTGGATCTAGGGAAGTATGGATGTTGCTGCATTCTTTACAGACTATCCTGTTTAGGCAGATTGCTGTTATGTTTGCATTGTTTGCATATGTTTGCTTCTTTAATGATTCTATTTGAGGATATGATTATTAATTATGCATAGGAATTTAGTATGCAATGTTGAATAATTATTTTAGTGATTTTCTACAGTTGAGTATGATAAGGTTTTGGCAATGGTTTATACTAACTTATCTCATGAGTCCTTGTTGAGTTTTGTGTGGATGAAGCTTTTGAGATTTAGGGAGACCGTGATATGAGAGGAATTAAGGAGACACAAAATCTCAAGCTTGGGGATGCCCAAGGAATACCAAGATAATATTTCAAGAAGTCTCAAGGATCTAAGCTTGAGGATGCCCGGGTTGGCATCACACCTTTCTTCTTCAACAACTATCAGTTAGTTCCGGTTGATCCTAAGTTTTTGCTTCTTCACATGATGTTTGCCATTCTTAGAATGTCATTTTATTTTCTTTTGCTTGCTGTTTGAATAAAGTATCAAGATCTGAAATTCTTAAATGTTAGAGAGTCTTCACATAGTTGCATATTTATTCGACTACTCATGGATCCTCACTTATATCTTTCGGAGTAGTTTTTCATTTGCTCTAGTACTTCACTTATATCCTTTTAGAGAACGGTGGTAGTTTTATCTTGAAGAAATAGATGAACTCTCATGCTTCACTTATATTATTTTGGGAGTCTTACATAGCATGGTAATTTGCTTAAATAATCCTAATATGCTAGGCATCCAAGAATAATAAAAACTTTCATATAAGTGCATTGAATACTAAGAGAAGTTTGATGCTTGATCATTGTTTTGAGATATGGAGGTAATAATATCAAAGTCGTGCTAGTTGAGTAGTTGTGAATTTGAGAAATGCTTGTGTTGAAGTTTGCAAGTCCCGTAGCATGCACGTATGGTAAACATTATGTAACAAATTTGAAACATGAGGTGTTATTTGATTGTCTTCCTTATCAGTGGCGGTCGGGGACAAGCGATGGCCTTTCCTACCAATCTATTGAAGGAAATATGCCCTAGAGGCAATAATAAAGTTATTATTTATTTCCTTATTTCATGATGAATGTTTATTATTCATGCTAGAATTGTATTAACCGGAAACGTAATACATGTGTGAATACATAGACAACCAGAGTGTCACTAGTATGCCTCTACTTGACTAGCTCGTTAATCAAAGATGGTTATGTTTCCTAACCATGAACAAAGTGTTGTTATTTGATTAACGAGGTCACATCATTAGTTGAATGATCTGATTGACATGACCCATTCCATTAGCTTAGCACCCGATCGTTTAGTATGTAGCTATTGCTTTCTTCATGACTTATACATGTTCCTATGACTATGAGATTATGCAACTCCCGTTTGCCGGAGGAACACTTTGGGTGCTACCAAACGTCACAACATAACTGGGTGATTATAAAGGAGCATTACAGGTGTCTCCAAAGGGAGATGTTGGGTTGGCGTATTTCGAGATTAGTATTTGTCACTCCGATTGTCGGAGAGGTATCTCTGGGCCCTCTCGGTAATGCACATCACATAAGCCTTGCAAGCATTACAACTAATATGTTAGTTGTGAGATGATGTATTACGGAACGAGTAAAGAGAGTTGCCGGTAACGAGATTGAACTAGGTATTGGATACCGATGATCGAATCTAGGGCAAGTAACATACCGATGACAAAGGGAACAACGTATGTTGTTATGCGGTCTGACCGATAAAGATCTTCGTAGAATATGTAGGAGCCAATATGGGCATCCAGGTCCCGCTATTGGTTATTGACCAGAGACGTGTCTCGGTCATGTCTACATTGTTCTCGAACCCGTAGGGTCCGCACGCTTAAGGTTACGATGACAGTTATATTATGAGTTTATGCATTTTGATGTACCGAAGGAGTACGGAGTCCCGGATGAGATCGGGGACGTGACGAGGAGTCTCGAAATGGTCGAGACATAAATATTCATATATTGGATGATATGGTTAGGCCAAGGGGTCAAGCCCATGAGGCTTTAGGTCGGTGCAAAAGGAGTTTTGCGGAGGCCAGGGGGCCAAACGCCGGAGACCCTGGCGTCTGGCCCTGGGCCAGACGCCGAGGCCCATGGCGTCTGGGCCAGATGCCAAGGATTGTGGCGTTTGGTCCTGGAGTCCGAGTGGGACTCTTGCCTTTCGGGCAAAACCGACTTTGAGGAGGCTTTTGCTCCAAGTTTCGACCCCGGGGCTCAACATATAAATAGAGGGGCAGGGCTAGCACCAAAGACACAACAAGTTGATCCACGTGATCTATTCCTTAGCCGTGTGCGGTGCCCCCAGCCACCATAATCCTCGATAATACAGTAGCAGAGTTTAGGCGAAGCCCTGCTGCTGTAGTACATCAAGATCGTCACCACATCGTCGTGCTGACGGAACTCTTCCCCGACACTTTGCTGGATCGGAGTTTGGGGATCGTCATCGAGCTGAACGTGTGCTTGAACTCGGAGGTGCCGTAGTTTCGGTGCTTGATCGGTCGGATCGGGAAGACGTACAACTACTTCCTCTACGTTGCGTCAACGCTTCCGCAGTCGGTCTGCATGGGTACGTAGACAACACTCTCCCCTCTCGTTGCTATGCATCACATGATCTTGAGTGTGCGTAGGAATTTTTTTGAAATTACTATGAAACCCTACAATGGTATCAGAGCCTAGGTTTTTTATGTTGATGTTATATGCACGAGTAGAACACAAGTGAGTTGTGGGCGATATAAGTCATACTACCTACCAGCATGTCATAGTTTGGTTCGGCGGCATTGTTGGACAAGACGACCCGGACCAACATTACGCGTACGCTTACGCGAGACCGGTTCCCCCGACGTGCTTTGCACATAGGTGGCTTGCAGGCGACAGTCTCTCCAACTTTAGTTGAACCAAGTGTGGCTACGCCCGGTCCTTGCGAAGGTTAAAACGGAGTCTATTTGACAAACTATCGTTGTGGTTTTGATGCGTAGGTGAGATTGGTTCTTGCTTAAGCCCGTAGCAGCCACGTAAAACTTGCAACAACAAAGTAGAGGACGTCTAACTTGTTTTTGCAGGGCATGTTGTGATGTGATATGGTCAAGACATGATGCTAAATTTTATTGTATGAGATGATCATGTTTTGTAACCGAGTTATCTGCAACTGGCAGGAGCCATATGGTTGTCGCTTTATTGTATGCAATGCAATCGCGATGTAATGCTTTACTTTTATCACTAAGCGGTAGCGATAGTCGTGGAAGCATAAGATTGGCGAGACGACAATGATGGTACGATGGAGATCAAGGTGTCGCGCCGGTGACGATGGTGATCATAACGGTGCTTCAGAGATGGAGATCACAGGCACAAGATGATGATGGTCATATCATATCACTTATATTGATTGCATGTGATGTTTATCTTTTATGTATCTTATCTTGCTTTGATTGACGGTAGCATTATAAGATGATCTCTCACTAAATTATCAAGAAGTGTTCTCCCTAAGTATGCACCATTGCGAAAGTTCTTCGTGCTGAGACACCACGTGATGATCGGGTGTGATAGGTTCTACGTTCAAATACAACGGGTGCAAAACAATTGCACACGCGGAATACTCAGGTTATACTTGACGAGCAAGCATATACAGATATGGCCTCGGAACACAGAGACCGAAAGGTCGAGCGTGAATCATATAGTAGATATGATCAACATAGTGATGTTCACCAATGAAACTACTCCATCTCACGTGATGATCGGACATGGTTTAGTTGATTTGGATCACGTGATCACTTAGAGGATTAGAGGGATGTCTATCTAAGTGGGAGTTCTTAAGTAATATGATTAATTGAACTTTAATTTATCATGAACTTAGTCCTGGTAGTATTAGCATATCTATGTTGTAGATCAATAGCTCGCGTTGTTGCTTTCACATGTTTATTTTGATATGTTCCTAGAGAAAATTGTGTTGAAAGATGTTAGTAGCAATGATGCGGATTGGATCTGTGATCTGAGGTTTATCCTCATTGCTGCACAGAAGAATTATGTCCTTGATGCACCGCTAGGTGACAGACCTATTGCAGGAGCAGATGCAGATGTTATGAACGTTTGGCTAGCTCAATATGATGACTACTTGATAGTTTAGTGCACCATGCTTAACGGCTTAGAATCGGGACTTCAAAGACGTTTTGAACGTCATGGACCATATGAGATGTTCCATGAGTTGAAGTTAATATTTCAAGCAAATACCCGAGTTGAGAGATATGAAGTCTCTAACAAGTTCTATAGCTAAAAGATGGAGGAGAATCGCTCAAATAGTGAGCATGTGCCCAGATTGTCTTAGTACTACAATCGCTTGATTCAAGTGGGAGTTAATCTTCCAGATAAGATAGTGATTGATAGAATTCTCTAGTCACCATCACCAAGTTAGTAGAACTTCGTGATGAACTATAATATGCAAGGGATAACGGAAACAACTCCCAAGCTCTTCATGATGCTGAAATCAACGAAGGTAGAAAATCAAGAAAAACATCAAGTGTTGATGGTTGACAAGATCACTAGTTTCAAGAAAAGGGCAGAGGGAAGAAGGGGAACTTCAAGAAGAACAGCAAGCAAATTGCTGCTCAAGTGAAGAAGCCCAAGTCTGGTCCTAAAGCCTGAGACTAAGTGCTTCTACTGCAAAGGGACTGGTCACTGGAAGCGGAACTACCCCAAGTGATTGGTGGATAAGAAGGATGGCAAAGTGAACATAAGTATATTGGATATACATGTTATTGATGTGTACTTTACTAGTGTTTATAGCAACCCCTCAGTATTTGATACTAGATCAGTTGCTAAGATTAGTAACTCGAAACGGGAGTTGCAGAATAAACAGAGACTAGTTAAGGGTGAAGTGACGATGTGTGTTGGAAGTGGTTCCAAGATTGATATGATCATCATCGCACACTCCCTATAATTTCGGGATTAGTGTTGAACCTAAATAAGTGTTATTTGGTGTTTGCGTTGAGCATGAATATGATTTGATCATGTTTATTGTAATACGGTTATTCATTTAAGTAAGAGAATAAATAGTTGTTCTGTTTACATGAATAAAACCTTATATGGTCATACACCCAATGAAAATAGTTTGTTGGATCTCGATCGTAGTGATACACATAATCATAATATTGAAACCAAAAGATGCAAAGTTACTAATGATAGTGCAACTTATTTGTGGCACTGCCATTTAGGTCATATTGGTGTAAAGCGCATGAAGAAACTCCATGCTGATGGGATTTTGGAATCACTTGATTATGAATCACTTGATGCTTGCGAACCATGCCTCATGGGCAAGATGACTAAGACTCCGTTCTCCGGAGCGAGCAACTGACTTATTGGAAATAATACATACTGATGTATGCGGTCCGATGAGTGTTAAGGCTCACGGCAAGTATTGTTATTTTCTGAACTTCATAGATGATTTGAGCAGATATGGGTATATCTACTTGATGAAACATAAGTCTGAAACATTTGAAAAGTTCAAAGAATTTCAGAGTGAAGTAGAAAATCATCGTGACAAGAAAATAAAAAGTTTCTACGATATGATCGCATAGGTAAAATATTTGAGTTACGAGTTTGGCCTTCAATTAAAACAATGTGAAATAGTTTCACTACTCACGCCACCTGGAACACCATAGTGTAATGGTGTGTCCGAACGTCATAACCGTACTTTATTAGATATAGTGCGATCTATGATGTCTCTTACCGATCTACCACTATCGTTTTGGGATTATGCATTAGAGACAGCTGCATTCATGTTAAATAGGGCACCATCTAAATCCGTTGAGACGACACCGTATGAACTATGGTTTGGCAAGAAACCTAAGCTGTCATTTCTTAAAGTTTGAGGTTGCAATGCTTATGTGAAAAAGTTTCAACCTGATAAGCTCAAAACTCAAATCGGAGAAGTGCGTCTTCATAGGATACCCAAAGGAAACTGTTGGGTACACCTTCTATCACAGATCCGAAGGAAAATTCGTTGCCAAGAATGGATCCTTTCCAGAGACGGAGTTTCTCTCGAAAGAAGTGAGTGGGAGGAAAGTAGAAAACTTGATAAGGTAATTGTACCTTCTCCCTTATTGGAAAGTAGTTCATCACAAAAATCTGTTCTTGTGACTACTACACCAATTAGTGAGGAAGCTAATGATGATGATCATGTAACTTCAGATCAAGTTACTACCAAATCTCGTAGGTAAACCAGAGTGAGATCCACACCAGAGTGGCACGGTAATCCTATTCTAGAAGTCGTGTTACTAGACCATGACGAGCTTGCGAACTATGAGGAAGCGATGATGAGCCCAGATTCCGCGAAATGGTTTGAGGCCATGAAATCTGAGATATGATCCATGTATGAGAACAAAGTATGGACTTTGATGGATTTGCCCGATGATCGGTAAGCCATGGAAAATAAATGGATCTTCAAGAGGAAGACGGACGCTGATAGTAGTGTTACTATCTACAAAGCTAGAATTGTCGCAAAAGGTTTTCGACAAGTTCAAGGTGTTGACTACGATGAGATTTTCTCACTCGTATCTATACTTAAGTCTGTCCGAATCATGTTAGCAATTGCCGCATTTTGTGAAACCTGGCAAATGGATAAACAAAACTGCATTCCTTAATAGATTTATTAAAGAAGAGTTGTATATGATACAACCAGAAGGTTTTGTCAATCCTAAAGGTGCTAACAAAATATGCAAGCTCCAGTGATCCATCTATGGACTGGTGCAAGCATCTCGGAGTTGGAATATACGCTTTGATAAGTTGATCAAAGCATATAAGTTTTATACAGACTTGCGGTGAAGCCTGTATTTACAAGAAAGTGAGTGGGAGCACTACATCATTTCTGATAAGTATATGTGTATGACATATTGTAGATCGGAAATAATGTAGAATTATTCTGCAAAGCATAAAGGAGTGTTTGAAAGGAGTTTTTCAAAGAAAGACCTCGGTAAAGCTACTTACATATTGAGTATCAAGATCTATAGAGATAGATCAAGACGCTTGATAAGTTTTTCAATGAGTACATACCTTGACAAGATTTTGAAGTAGTTCAAAATGGAACAGTCAAAGAAAAAGTTTCTTGCCTGTGTTACAAGGTGTGAAGTTGAGTAAGACTCAAAGTCCGACCACGGCAGAAGATAGAAAGAGAATGAAAGTCATTCCCTATGCCTCAGCCATAGGTTCTATAAAGTATGCCATGCTGTGTACCAGATCTATTGTATACCCTACACTGTGTTAAGCAAGGGAGTACAATAGTGATCTAAGAGTAGATCACTGGACAGCGGTCAAAATTATCCTTAGTGGAATAAGGAAATATTTCTCAATTATGGAGGTGACAAAAAGGTTCATCGTAAAAAAGTTACGTCGATGCAAGTTTTGACACAGATCTGGATGACTCTAAGTCTCGATCTAGATACATATTGAAAGTGGGTGCAATAAGCTAGAGTAGCTCCGTGCAGAGCATTGTTGACATAGAAATTCGCAAAATACTTACGGATCTGAATGTGACAGACCCGTTGACTAAAATTATCTCACAAGCAAAACATGATCACACCTTAGTACTCTTTGGATGTTAATCACATAGCGATGTGAACTAGATTACCGAATCTAGTAAACCCTTTGGGTGTTGGTCACATGACGATGTGAACTATGGGTGTTAATCACATGATGATGTGAACTATCGATGTTAATCACATGGTGATGTGATCTAGATTATTGACTCTAGTGCAAGTGGGAGACTAAAGGGAATATGCCCTAGAGGCAATAATAAAGTTATTATTTATTTCCTTATTTCATGATGAATGTTTATTATTCATGCTAGAATTGTATTAACCGGAAACATAATACATGTGTGAATACATAGACAACCAGAGTGTCACTAGTATGCCTCTACTTGACTAGCTCGTTAATCAAAGATGGTTATGTTTCCTAACCATGAACAAAGTGTTGTTATTTGATTAACGAGGTCACATCATTAGTTGAATGATCTGATTGACATGACCCATTCCATTAGCTTAGCACCCGATCGTTTAGTATGTTGCTATTGCTTTCTTCATGACTTATACATGTTCCTATGACTATGAGATTATGCAACTCCCGTTTGCCGGAGGAACACTTTGGGTGCTACCAAACGTCACAACATAACTGGGTGATTATAAAGGAGCATTACAGGTGTCCCCAAAGGGAGATGTTGGGTTGGCGTATTTCGAGATTAGGATTTGTCACTCCGATTGTCGGACAGGTATCTCTGGGCCCTCTCGGTAATGCACATCACATAAGCCTTGCAAGCATTACAACTAATATGTTAGTTGTGAGATGATGTATTACGGAACGAGTAAAGAGACTTGCCGGTAACGAGATTGAACTAGGTATTGAGATACCGACGATCGAATCTCGGGCAAGTGACATACCGATGACAAAGGGAACAACGTATGTTGTTATGCGGACTCACCGATAAAGATCTTCGTAGAATATGTAGGAGCCAATATGGGCATCCAGGTCCTGCTATTGGTTATTGACCAAAGACGTGTCTCGGTCATGTCTACATTGTTCTCGAACCCGTAGGGTCCGCATGCTTAAGGTTACGATGACAGTTATATTATGAGTTTATGCATTTTGATGTACCGAAGGAGTTCGGAGTCCCGGATGAGATCGGGGACGTGACGAGGAGTCTCGAAATGGTCGAGATGTAAAGATTCATATATTGGATGATATGGTTAGGCCAAGGGGTCAAGGCCATGAGGCTTTAGGTCGGTGCAAAAGGAGTTTTGCGGAGGCCAGGGGGCCAAACGCCGGAGACCCTGGCGTCTGGCCCTGGGCCAAACGCCGAGGCCCATGGCGTTTGGGCCAGACGGCAAGGGATTATGGTGTTTGGTCCTGGAGTCCGAGTGGGACTCTTGCCTTTCGGGCAAAACCGACTTTGAGGAGGCTTTTGCTCCAAGTTTCGACCCCGGGGCTCAACATATAAATAGAGGGGCAGGGCTAGCACCAAAGACACAACAAGTTGATCCACGTGATCTATTCCTTAGCCGTGTGCGGTGCCCCCAGCCACCATAATCCTCGATAATACAGTAGCGGAGTTTAGGCGAAGCCCTGCTGCTGTAGTACATCAAGATCGTCACCACGCCGTCGTGCTGACGGAACTCTTCCCCGACACTTTGCTGGATCGGAGTTCGAGGATCGTCATCGAGCTGAACGTGTGCTCGAGCTCGGAGGTGCCGTAGTTTCGGTGCTTGATCGGTCGGATCGGGAAGACGTACGACTACTTCCTCTACGTTGCGTCAACGCTTCCGCAGTCGGTCTGCGTGGGTACGTAGACAACACTCTCCCCTCTCATTGCTATGCATCACATGATCTTGCGTGTGCGTAGGAATTTTTTTGAAATTACTACGAAACCCAACATCTATCCCCCTAGGAGCATGCGCGTAGTACCGAGGTTTTTGATACTTTGTAGATTTTTGCAATAAGTATGTGAGTTCTTTATGACTAATGTTGAGTCCATGGATTATACGCACTCTCACCCTTCCATCATTGTTAGCCTCTTCGGTACCGTGCATTGCCCTTTCTCACATTGAGAGTTGGTGCAAACTTCGCCGGTGCATCCAAATCCCATGATATGATATGCTCTTTCACACATAAACCTCCTGATATCTTCCTCAAAACAGCCACCATAACTACCTATTATGGCATTTCCATAGCCATTCCGAGATATATTGCCATGCAACTTTCCACCATTCCGTTTATCATGACACATTCATCATTGTCATATTGCTTTGCATGATCATGTAGTTGACATCGTATTTGTGGCAAAGCCACCATTCATAATTTTTCATACATGTCACTCTTGATTCATCGCAATCCCGGTACACCACCAGATGCATTCATATAGAGTCATCTTTGTTCTAGCATCGAGTTGTAAATAAATAGAAGTGTGATGATCATCATTTTCTAGAGCATTGTCCCAAGTGAGGAATAAAAAAAGAGAAAGGCCATAAACAAAAGAGAAGGCCCAAAAAAAAGAAAGGCCATAAAAAAAGAGAAAAGGCCCAAAAAACAAAAAAACAAAAAAATGAGAGAAAAAGAGTGAAGGGACAATGCTACTATACTTTGCCACACTTGTGCTTCAAAGTAGCACCATAATCCTCATGTTAGAGAGTCTCTTGTTTTCTCACTTTCATATACTAGTGGTAATTTTCATTATAGAACTTGGCTTGTATATTCCAACAATGGGCCTCCTCAAGTGCCCTAGGTCTTCGTGAGCAAGCAAGTTGGATGCACACCCACTTAGTTTCTTTTGTTGAGCTTTCATACATTTCTAGCTCTAGTGCATCCGTTGCATGGCAATCCCTACTCCTTGCATTAACATCAATCGATGGGCATCTCCATAGCTCATTGATTAGCCTCGTTGATGTGAGACTTTCTCCCTTTTTGTCTTCTCCACATAACCCCCTCATTATTCTATTCCACCCATAGTGCTATGTCCATGGCTCGCGCTCATGTATTGCGTGAAGGTTTATGAGTTTGAGATTACTAAAGTATGAAACAATTGCTTGGCTTGTCATCGGGGTTGTGCATGATGAGAGCATTCTTGTGTGACGAAAATGGAGCATGACTAAACTATATGATTTTGTAGGGATGAACTTTCGTTGGCCATGTTATTTTGAGAAGACATAATTGCTTAGTTAGTATGCTTGAAGTATTATTATTTTTATGTCAATATGAACTTTTGTCTTGAATCTTTCAGATCTGAATATTCATGCCACAATTAAGAAGAATTATATTGAAATTATGCCAAGTAGCACTCCACATTAAAAATTCTTTTTTATCATTTACCTACTCGAGGACGAGCAGAAATTAAGCTTGGAAATGCTGATACGTCTCCAACGTATCTATAATTTTTGATTGCTCCATGCTATATTATCTACTGTTTTGGATGTTTATGGGCTTTATTATACACTTTTATATCATTTTTGGGACTAACCTATTAACCCAGAGCCCAGTGCCAGTTTCTCTTTTTACCTTGTTTTAGGGTTTCGAAGAAAAGGAAAATGAAACGGAGTCCAATTGACCTGAAACTTCACGGAACCTATTTTTGGAAGGAAAGAAGCCCAGAAGACTTGAAGTGCGCGTAAGGGAAGCTTCAAGGAGGCCACGAGGTAGGGGGGCGCTCCCACCCCCCTAGGGCACGCCCTCCACCCCCGTGGTCCCCTCGTTGCCCCCCTGATGTACTTCTTCCGCCTATATATCTCCATATACCCAAAAAACATCAAGGAGCACAATAGATCAGGAGTTCCGCCGCCAGAAGCCTCCGTAGCCACCGAAAGCCAATCTAGACCCATTCGGGCACCCTGCCGGAGGGGGCAATCCCTCTTCGGTGGCCATCTTCATCATCCCGGTGCTCTCCATGACAAGGAGGGAGTAGTTCTCCCTCGGGGCTGAGGGTATGTACCAGTAGCTATGTGTTTGATCTCTCTCTCTCGTGTTCTTGATTTGGCACGATCTTGATGTATCGCGAGCTTTGCTATTATAGTTGGATCTTATGTTTCTCCTCCCCCTCTACTCTCTTGTAATGAATTGAGTTTCCCCTTTGAAGTTATCTTATCGGATTGAGTCTTTAAAGATTTGAGAACACTTTATGTATGTTTTGCCGTGCATATCTGTGGTGACAATGGGATATCACGTGATTCACTTGATGTATGTTTTGGTGATCAACTTGCGGGTTCCGCCCATGAACCTATGCATAGGGGTTGGCACACATTTTTGTCGTGATTATCCGGTAGAAACTTTGGGGCACTCTTTGAGGTCCTTTGTGTTCGTTGAATAGATGAATCTGAGATTGTGTGACGCATATCGTATAATCATACCCACGGATACTTGAGGTGACATTGGAGTATCTAGGTGACATTAGGGTTTTGGTTGATTTGTGTCTTAAGGTGTTATTCTAGTACGGACTCTAGGGCTGTTTGTGACACTTATAGGAATAGCCCAACGGATTGATTGGAAAGAATAACTTTGAGGTGGTTTCGTACCCTACCATAATCTCTTTGTTTGTTCTCCGCTATTAGTGACTTTGGAGTGACTCTTTGTTGCATGTTGAGGGATAGTTATGTGATCCAATTATGTTAGTATTGTTGAGGGAACTTGCACTAGCGAAAGTATGAAGCCTAGGCCTTGTTTCAACGCATTGCAATACCGTTTACGCTCACTTTTATCATTAGTTACCTTGCTGTTTTTATATTTTCAGATTACAAAAACTATTATCTACTATCCATATACCAATTGTATCACCATCTCTTCGCCGAACTAGTGCACCTTTACAATTTACCATTGTATTGGGTGTGTTGGGGACACAAGAGACTCTTTGTTATTTGGTTGCAGGGTTGCTTGAGAGAGATCATCTTCATCCTATGCCTCCTACGGATTGATAAACCTTAGGTCATCCACTTGAGGGAAATTTTCTACTGTCCTACAAACCTCTGCACTTGGAGGCCCAACAACGTCTACAAGAAGAAGGCTGTGTAGTAGACATCAATGGAGGTTGCTAGGTTTGCTCACTGGCCGCGTACGCAATGTGCAGGTGTGCAATGGGCGATGGGCCCAGACCCCTGCGCGCATATGATTTAGACAGGCGTGCTAACCTCTCTGTTGTGCCTAGGTAGGGCTACGACGTGTTGATCTTGCGAGGCTGGGCATGACCCAGGAAAGTGTGTCCGGACAAAGGGGATCGAGCGTGTTGGGAATTGTGGTGCACCCGTGCAGGGAAGTTTATCTATTCAAATAGCCGTGTCCCTCGGTAAAAGGACGACCCGGAGTTGTACCTTGACCTTATGACAACTAGGATCGGATACTTAATAAAACACACCCTTCCAAGTGCCAGATACAACCCAGTGATCGCTCTCTCACAGGACGACGAGGGGAGGATCGCTGGTTAGGATTATGCTATGCGATGATACTTGGTTCACTACCATCTACTCTATTCTACTGCTTCAAGTTGGAGGCTGCCAGAAGCGTAGTCTTCGATAGGACTAGCTACCCCCCTCTTATTCTGGCATTCTGCAGTTCAGTCCACATATCCTACCCCTTTCATTGATACCAATGCATATGTAGTGTAGTTCCTTGCTTGCGAGTACTTTGGATGAGTACTCACGGTTTCTTTGCTCCCCCTTTCCCCCTTTCTATACCTGGTTGTTGCAACCAGATGCTGGAGTCCAGGAGCCAGAGGATTCCCGAGGATGGTTCTACGCGGAGTTCAACTTCGAGGAGTAGTTAGGAGGTCCCAGGCTGGAGGCCTTGCCTTTTCGATCGTTGCTACTTTTGTGCTAGCCATCTTATGGCAACTTGTTTAACTTATGTCTGTACTCAGATATTGTTGCTTCCGTTGACTCGTCTATGATCGAGCTCTTGTATTCGATGCCTCGAGGCCCCTGGCTTGTAATATGATGCTTGTATGACTTATTTTATTTTTAGAGTTGTGTTGTGATATCCTCCCGTGAGTCCCTGATCTTGATCGTACACGTTTGCGTGTATGATTAGTGTACTGTCAAATCGGGGGCGTCACAGTTGCGGTGTGAGCTAAATATCTTAGAATCTTCGAATGTCCTTTGAAAAGGGCACACATCCTAACACTTATGCAAAATTGATGACATAGATGTGCAACACACGAAATAACATTTTTCTTCAATCAATGAAGACTAACACTCTAAGTGTGAAGAAATTAATGAAGAATTTGATTCTCAGAGCCCTACGACAATTGTACGCGGCGTCTGAAATCATCATTCTTATACGGTGGGTCACGCCACCAACAAAAGTTGAAACTCTTCAATTTGAATTTTTCTTTAGTTTTTAAAATTCCTCAGTTGTTCAAATTCTTCAACTTTGCAGAGTCTTCACTCTTTCTGACTATGTTCTTCATTGGCTATATGTATATTTGAGTTTTCAGTCCTCTACTGTCAGGACCCCGATTCCAAGTCACATCGATCTAGCCAGTAACACCTCATATCACATTGCGGCCTCACGCATGGTATCCCCACGGGTGTCGCCTTACCATGGCCCGGGACCGTTTGCGCCTTTTGGCTCACGTATATGATAGCGTCGCTAGCATCCATATGACAGAGAACCCGGGCTGACATGGCTAGTCGTGAACCCAACAAAGCGACACAGACCTATGGAGACAGGCATACATGAGTCACATCGAGCATGTCGGTCATCAGCGAGTGAATCCGGGCTGTAGCACTGGGCTAACAGGACTCCGGGGAACCCGGGCTGTAGCAGGCTAGGCAGGACTCTGGAGGTGACCGCGTGACATTTCCACGAAGGGACAGACATATGAACGAAGTGAAACACATGCCGACCAGTCAAGTGTCCTGAGCAGTAGTGCTGGGCTAGCAGGACTCCGATGACCCGTGCTGTAGTGGACTACTATGGCTCGAGGAACACTAGGCTACATTTCCCCATAAGAAAGGCTGCCAAGGATAAACAACTAGATTGTCGGATCCCACTCATACCAAGCATTTCAATCATACACACAATATGCCTGATATGAGTACATACAACATGGCATCACAACAAAACTCTACAACTCAAGTACTTTATTTAAAGGCTCTAGAGAGCCATACATATCATGTTCATACAGATAGGGATCACATGACCCGACACTCAAGTCATACAAGCATACAAGCACATCCGAAAGCAAATATCCTGAGTACAGACACTAGAAAGCAAGAAGGCTTCTCGAAGCCTGTCTATCTACATAGGGCCCTCCATGGCCAGGATCACCACCTGGGTGGCTAGTCACTCATCGACATCGAGGTCTACATAAAACCCATCGGAGGGGGTGGTGTTGTCATCTGAAAACAGTAATTAAGCAAACATAAGTACAAAGGTACTTAGCAAGTCTTACATCAGAACCTACTATACATGCTTGTTCTCAAGAAGGTGGTGGAGTTATTGCAGCAAGCCAGCTTTGACTCTTGGCTAAGCTATCCTACGAGACTCCACTAGTAAAACAGTTTTCGCACACTAGTCCACTAATCACCAACACAATACTCCACCGGGGATCCTCCCTCGTCATCCTACGAGAGGGCCATCCTCGGTACTCACACTTATCTTGATTCTTTTAGTAGTATCCATTAACTTGTCTATGAACTGTATAGGTAACCAAGTAGTCCTTTACTGTGGACGCGGCTATTCGAATAGTTTTATACCCTGCAGGGGTGTACTTCCTCATACACGCTTTCACCACTTACCGCCGTTTACACGACATGTACTAGGCAACCTTCAAGCGGAAGCCCAACGAGGGTGTCGGCCACGGCCTACCTAAACACTCAAGCCTCTAGTCCAGGTTTATCGCCTATTCAGGTTCCATCCGCAAGGAGTCCGGCCGAGGTTTCCACATACGGCCCCGAACAATGTGAACAGGGTTCCCGAGACACCAAACGAGTGACTCGGTACACCGTGCCACGGTGTATGTACCGCAACATAGCCCACCCCTAGGGTCAGCGCTACGCACGGCTGCCAACACATAACCTACAAACACCAGAAACTAATTGCAACTCCTGGACAGAGTACTAGGATGATTAAGAAGCTGAGAGGGTCAATTAAGGATCCCAATGCATGGTAGTAGCTGATTCTTAAAATCACACATACAAATATCAGTTCTTATGGACGGCCTCAATGAAAAAACCCACCATGTACTCCTACATGGCCTCTCATCGATACCTTTATCAAATCATGTTCAACACATCCCTCACATTACCGACATAATCATTTCACTCTAGCCCATCACCCAGATGAACCTGACCTGACACAACTCTAAGCATAGCAGGCATAGCAAGGTAGGAAACACAAACATGGCTCAATCAACTCCTAAGCATGCTAGTGGGTTTCATCTAGTTACTGTGGAAATGACAGGTCATGGAGAGGATAAGGGTTCAACTACCGTAGCACACAGCAGTTTGAATTGTGTTGTCTTAATGTAGTAAATAAGAGCAGAGGCGAGAACATGGGTTTGTATCGGAATGATCAATGGGTTGCTTGCCTGTTGTAATGGTAGTAGGGTACTGCCCTTCAGACGATTACTCGGGGTTATCCTTGGAGGCAGAACCTACCACGAAAGACACACCGAACATGATCAACACATGACAATATGCAACAATATGATGCATGCTATGACATGGAAAAATGAAAGTGTCTTGGCCAAATGCAAGCTAAAACAGAAAGGAGTGACCTCATTTGAATCAAATATTCAAATGTTAGCTCATTTAACATGGCCTTATTAGTGCATTATCTTATTCTGCTTAAACAACAAGGTTAACTTGTTTTGTCATGCATAAAACCATTACAGATGGATAGATTGAATTTTTCTGGTCATTTTTCATATATAATTTGTTGGATTTGGAGCTATGGTTGATTTTCTATGATTATTAGAAGTTTTGGCTATTTTCTGGAATTTCCTATATAAGAATAATTCCAGTAATTGAATTAATGCGTCAGCATGACATAGGTGTGACGTCAGCGGGTCAACTAGGTTGGTCAGGTCAAACCTGACTGGTGGGCCCTGTCTATCAGTGTCTCAGCTAATTAACAAGATTAGATTAGTACTAATAAACTGTCAGTGGGGCCTGGGCCCACATGTCAGTGACTAAACTAATTAAATTAGTTAACACTAATCCTAAACTAATTAGCAGGCCGGCCCCACCTGTCATAGGCTCAGGAGGGAGTCAACCTGGGCCCACGCGTTAGTCCATGGTCAAAGTGGTCAAACTCGCCGGCGTTTAGCCGCCGGCGAGGCCAGACGCGGCGGAGGGCTCGGGTTTAGCACTCCGGCGACCAAAAGGATGGCGGAGACCATCTACGTGATGCGGGGAGTGAGCCGCGTCGAGTTGTGGCCGTAGGTGGAGCTGGGGTGGCCGGGGATGACGGTGGGGAGCACGTCTGCAACGGCCGGAGTTCGGGCGAGGTTGAACTAGTTGCTAGCAGGCACGGCGAGGGGCGTGCGGGGGTGCTACGGGCTCCTGTGAGTGCGTTGAAGACAAAGGCGTGCTCAGTTGCGACCCAACGTGGCTGTGGCCACGACGGCGACGTGCGGTGGCGGCGGCGAGCTTCGGCTTCGATGGCCATGGTGGTTAGAGGACACGGACGAGCACGGGGAGAGGGGGAAACGGGTCAGTAGCTCACTGCGGTTGCAGGGGAGCGAACGGCGAGCTCGGGGGAGAGCTGGAGCGAGCGGGGTGGCGAGGGGGATCTCCGGCGACCGAGGTTGAAGACGAGCTCGGTGCAGCGTCTCCGGGGCGAGCGAGCGCTCGGGGATGGGTCGAGGCGAAGTAGCGGACGACGGCGGAGCTTCTTGGCACGGGGAGGCAATGAGTGGACGGCGGTGGCTGCAGTGGAGATTGTCGGCGGCGACGGCTGCGCTCGACAGGGAATGGGGAGAGAGCTAGAGAGGGGGGCACTACTAGGGAAAAGGCTAGCAGCAGCGCGGGTTTTAGACCTATCAGTAGCGCGGGGTGGAAGCCCTATCAGTAGCGCTTGAACTAGCTAGGGTGTGACAACTCATCCCCACTCAAAAGAATCTCGTCCCAAGATTTAGGATCCTCCGGGAAGAAGGTGGGGTACTCGAGTCGAAGACGATCCTCCCTTTCCCAAGTGGCCTCTTTCTCGGAATGTTGTGACCATTGAACATTGAGAAACTTGATATTATGGCGTCGAGTGGTACGCTCGGCTTGATCAAGGATACGAACGGGATATTCTCGATATGAGAGGTTATCTTGTAGATCAAGCGTTTCGTGGTCCACTCCACGTATAGAATCCGCGAAGCAACACTTGAGTTGAGAAACGTGGAAGACATCGTGAACTCTGGAAAGATGCGAAGGTAGTTCCAATTGGTAGGCAACTTCTCCTCGTTTGGCAAGAATGCGAAAGGGTCCAATGTAACAAGGAGCCAATTTACCTTTGATACCGAAATAATGGGTTCCCTTTAACGGAGTAACCCGAAGGTAAGCCTTCTTGCCGACTTCATAAGTCATGAGCTTATGTTTACGATCATATTGGCTCTTTTGATGAGATTGGGCTGTTTTCAATTTCTCACGAATAACGCGAACCTGCTCTTCTGCTTCCTGAATCATATCCGGGCCAAAGAGTTATCTTTCCCCGGATTCTGACCAGTTAGGAGGCGTTCGACATTTTCGTCCATAGAGAACTTCGAAAGGAGCTTTACCCAAGCTAGCTTGATAACTATTGTTATAAGCAAACTCCGTGAATGGAAGGCATTTCTCCCAACCCATTCCGAATGAGATGACAGAAGCTCGGAGCATATCTTCCAGAATTTGATTGACTCGCTCTACTTGACCACTTGATTGAGGATGGAAGGCAGTGCTAAAAGAGAGACGAGTTCCCATAGCATTTTGGAAACTTTCCCAAAATCGAGAGGTGAAGATACTTCCACGGTCTGAGTTAATTTCCAATGGGACACCATGAAGAGACACTATCCGGGAGATGTATAAATCAGCTAGCTGGCTAGCGGTGATACTCTCACGAACAGGTAGGAAATGGGCTACTTTGGAAAGATGGTCGATCACGACGAAGATGGCATTATTCCCTCTCTTGGTCCTGGGAAACCCAGTAATTAAATCCATATTGATTTTATCCCATTTCCACTCAGAATAGCCAAAGGTTGAAGGGTGCTAGCAGGCCGTTGATGCTCTGCTTCAACACGACAACAAACGTCGATGTTAGCAATGTATTGAGCGATTTCTCTCTTCATCCTAGTCCACCAAAACCTCTGGCGTAGGTGTTGATACATTTTAGTACTACCGGGATGAATGATGAGAGGGGAGTCATGAGCTTCCTTAAGAATCAACTGGCGTAAATGTTGTTTCTTGGGAACCACCAAGCGGTTCTCGAAGAAGACAACACCTCGCTCATCCATGGAAAAACATTTAGCAACTCCACTAGCGATGTTTTCCTTAATCCGGGATATGCCCTTATCATACCGCTGGGCGGTTATGATCTGACCCAAAAGGTTAGGCTTCGCCACCAGGGTGGATAGAAATCCTCGAGGAACAATGTGAAGATTGAGCTTACGAAATTCCTCGTGGAGAAGTGGTTGACTTTGTTGTAACATCAGGTTGTTACAATAAGATTTACGACTTAGCGCATCAGCCATGACATTGGCTTTGCCCAGGGTGTAAGTTATTCCTAAGTCGTAATCCGAGATCAACTCGACCCAACGTATTTGCCTGAGATTCAAATCCGGTTGGGTGAAGATATATTTCAAACTTTGTTGATCGGTGAAGATCTCGCAACGATTATCGAGGAGGTAATGTCGCCCAGTTTTGAGTGCATGGACTACGGCTGCAAGCTTTAGATCATGTGTGGGATAGTCTTCCTCATGTGGGTGTAATTGCCGTGAAGCATAGGCAATTACCTGACGATCTTGCATGAGTATGCAACCTAGTCCTTGTCGCGAGGCGTCGCAATAGATAATAAAGTCCTTGTTGAAATCTGGTGGTACCAGTACGGGAGTAGATGTCGGGCGTCTTTTCAATTCCTGAAAGCTGAACTCGCACTGTGGGGTCCACTCAAACTTTTTATCTTTCTTGAGGAGTTCCGTTAGAGGTTTAGCAACCTTGGAGAAATTCTCGATGAAGCGGCGGTAATAGCTCACTAAGCCAAGGAAGCTCCGAACTTGCTTGACTGTCTCAGGTGGAGTCCAATCAAGGACAGCTTGAACTCGCTCAGGATTGACAGCAATACCCTTACTAGAGATTACATGGCCTAGATAGGTCACTTCTGGCAACCAAAATTCACACTTGGAATATTTGGCATAAAGGCAATGCTCTCGAAGTTTCGTTAATACCAGCCTTAGATGTTCGGCATGTTCCTCTTCATTCTTGGAGCAGATGAGTATGTCATCGAGGTAAACTACGACGAATTTTTCAAAATACTCCATGAAGACCGAGTTCATTAACCGTGAGAAGGTGGCTGGGGCATTGGTTAAACCGAAAGACATAACGGTCTACTCGTATTGGCCATAACGAGTAACAAAGGCCATTTTGGGAATGTCCCCGCTTCTGATTTTGATTTGATGGTAGCCCAACCTCAAATCCATCTTGGAAAAGAGTGAGGATCCAGCGAGCTGATCATACAGATCGTTGATCCAGGGAAGCGGATACTTGTTCTTGATCGTGACCAAGTTGACAGGTTTGTAATCTACAACCCTCCGATCCATTCCATCCTTCTTTTTAACGAAGAGGACGGGGCAAGCCCAAGGAGAGGAACTAGGACGGATGAAACCCTTTTTCAAGGCCTCATTGAGTTGGTTCTTAAGCTCGGCTAGTTCTAAGGGAGCCATCTTATAGGGTCTTCTAGAAATTGGAACGGTTCCTGGAACAAGGTCTATCACGAACTCGACATCCCTGTTAGGTGGAACACCTGGCAGTTCTTCTGGAAAGACATCCGGAAAGTCTCGGACTACCGGAATATCCTCAAGGTCTAGAAGGGGGTTGGCATTTAGGGAGTAAAGCTGGCGCTTGGCCACTCGAGTTAAGACATTGACTGTCTTGCCCGATGGATGAGTAAGTTGAACAGTTCTAGTGGCACAATCAAAATGAGCCGACATCCAGTCCATACCCAAACTGATGTTTATGTCCGAGGACTTGAGAGCTATTAAGGATGCAAGGAATACAAGTCTATCAACAAAAATTTCGTTCCCATGTCTTACTCTAGAGGTTTGCCATTTGGAACCCGGAGTTTGAATTACCATGGAAGTGGGCATGTCACAGAATGTCGTGTTATGCATTCGAGCATAGTTCTCGGATATGAATGAATGAGATGCTCCAGTATCGAATAGAACAGATGCCGGATGGCAATTAACAAGGAGCGTACCAAGGACGACATTAGGATCCTCATGAGCCTCCTCGGCTGAGACATAGTTGACATGGCCACATGCAGTGGTGACCGGCTTGGCGTAGAATGTCTTTCCCGCTGGCTTACCACGGCCAATGGACTTTCCAGACTGATTGGGGTTGTTGTTCTAGGGACACTCTCGGCTATAGTGACCCAGCTCTCCACACTTGAAACATGTCACAACATTGGGACATGGAGCAGCATTAGCAGCGGGGCCACCATAGGGCTTGGGCGGTGCAAACTGCTGGTTGGGACGGGGCGCCTCAAAGGATGGCCTCGGAATGAACCTGGGTGGCAGTGTCGTGCTTGGAATCCACACCCGGCGCTTCTGAGATCCAGAGCCGGATGAAGAGCCAAAATCACGAGAGTGCTTGCGTGAAACGTCATAATCAGACTGGCCTGTCTCAGCACTGATGGCTTTGTTGACCAACTTCTGAAAGGAGGTGCACTCATGCAGACGAAGATAGCGGCGAAGCTCAGGGCTAAGTCCCTTGCGGAACCTTGCCTGCTTCTTAGCGTCGGTAGATACTTCTTCAGGAGCATATCGTGCCAGATTCCCAAATTCACGGCTATATGCATCCACAGTCAGTCTTCCTTGGGTGAAATTGCAGAACTCTTTCCTCTTGCGATCCATGAGACCTTCCGGAATGTGATGCTCACGGAAAGCCTCACTGAATTCAGCCCAAGTAGTGATTTGGCCGACCGGGCGCATAGCTTCAAAATTTTCCCACCAAAGGCTAGCAGGGCCTTCGAGGTGATAGGCAGCATAAGTAACCTTATCAGCTTCGGCTACATTGGCAGAACGTAGCTTGTGGGTGATGCTGCGAAGCTAGTCATCTGCGTCGAGGGGCTCGACAGAATGATTAAACTTTGGTGGGTACAACTTGATGAAGTCATTGATTGACACCAAGTAATTTCGCTGATGGCGTGCAGTGTTCTGCTCAATCCGCTCTAGCAAGCGGTTAGTCTCATGCTTGTTTCTTTCCGCCTCAAGCATCGCTTCAGCCAGAGAAGGCGGGTGAGGCAGATTTTCACCACTAGCTGCACTGGCTTCCCCCTGCTCCGGGGCAGCAGGGTTGCTGCGGGTGTTGACCATCCTAGGAGAAAACAAGACAACGATTTAGATAAGGATGGAACAAACTTAGCAAGGAAGTGCAGAATGTAATGGATAACATGGAATGCAGAGATGTTCATTGCACGACATGGTAATATAGAAACTTCCATTTATATACCATTGGTCACACACACCGTACATAGTTTAGTACAAGCCCAGGCTAGAGTACAACTACGGTGAAAGACATTACATCTCATCGAAGGCATTCCAAGCTCCTATACATTATTTTTCCTACACCTTCGGAGCGTGATACACACCAAGCCATATCCCACGGTCACGCAGGACTGTGGAGAATACAACTACTACAATACTAGTGAGACTACTACTAGCTCAGACGGCTCCGTAGTAATCCTCATAGAAGTCACCACCAAAACCTGGAAGTGGAACATGATCATCTGGGAACAGACAGTCCTGCGGAACCTGCGGACCAAAGGGACTCAGATGTGGCCTTGGTCCCACAGGTGGTGGCAGACGGGGACCACGAGGAGGGGTGATGCCTCCCACATCACGCCACTCCATACAATCTGGCAATCCAGATCGTACAGGGTATAGATCCCTCAGATCCATGTATCCTGCCTGTACCGCCGGTGCAAACCGAGTCAAAGTGGCCCAGTGATCAGCACGAGAGTTTAAAAGCTCCATACGTAAGGCCCAATTTTCGCGGTCCTTATCCTCGAGCATCTCGGCAGTGGTGCGGAGTAGTGACTCCTCATGTGTGGGGTCAGCATAGATAGCCTGGAGATACCCTTGCGCTCCCGAAAGTGAAGCTGGCATATAACAGAAGTCGGTGTTCTGAAGCAGGCCAGTCCGGGCTCGCATGATGGTCATCATGGAATAGGC
The DNA here is from genome assembly GCF_002162155.2 of Triticum dicoccoides. Taxonomy (NCBI): domain Eukaryota; kingdom Viridiplantae; phylum Streptophyta; class Magnoliopsida; order Poales; family Poaceae; genus Triticum; species Triticum dicoccoides. The sequence continues at coordinate 34,838,391 of NC_041384.1, read as the reverse complement.
AGCATCCTGCACAGCCATCTCAACAGTAACCCCGAGTCCATAGGAACAGTGAAGGGGCTCAGTGGCTCTAGGATAAGAAGGATATATCCTGACGGTACAGAGGTACTGGCTCTGGTTGAAGTCTCTGAACTGCTCTTCGACAGTGTATTCGGGATACCAACGGTAACCCGTCTCGATCATTACCCGGACTAACATAGCAGTATGACCTGGCACATCAAGGCACTGGGTCAGGCAAACCACTTGGTTTTGAGCACGAGTGGCCATCTGAAAGCACAACCACAATGCAAAGGCATTAGAATTTCTAGGGAAAATTGGACAGCATAACAACTGTAAATGCTCAGAAAAGGATTTGAGACATCCACAACAGTTTGCAATACCACTCAACAACATCATATCAATGTTCTGATTCAACTGACAACATACTAAAAGTAGTAGAAACTGTATTGAGGCTTGTAACAACAATCCTATAAGCTACTACGGATTAGTAACATATGACCCTGATAGAAGAAGAGAGCCTAGTACTTAACCCATGTTGAATGAGAAGAGAATGACTCAGGTCAGAGGGCATAAGGTAAAGGAGTAAAAGAGCCTTACGTTCCCTCCCACAATCAATTCCCCTACATATAACTAAAGCATTTCTAAGACATCGATCAGTTTGGCTCAACGAACCTACAGGCAGTTCGGCTCTGATGTCAACGCTGTCAGGACCCCGATTCCAAGTCACATCGATCTAGCCAGTAACACCTCATATCACATTACGGCCTCACGCATGGTATCCCCACGGGTGTCGCCTTACCATGGCCCGGGACAGTTTGCGCCTTTTGGCTCACGTATATGATAGTGTCGCTAGCATCCATATGACAGAGAACCCAGGCCGACATGGCTAGTTGTGAACCCAAAGCGGCGCAGACCTATGGAGACAGGCATACATGAGTCACATCGAGCATGTCGGTCATCAGCGAGTGAATCCTGGCTGTAGCACTGGGCTAACAGGACTCCAGGGAACCCGGGCTGTAGCAGGCTAGGCAGGACTCCAGAGGTCACCGCGTGACAATTCCCCGAAGGGACAGACATAGGAATGAAGTGAAACACATGCCGACCAGTCAAGTGTCCTGAGCAGTAGTGCTGGGCTAGCAGGACTCCGATGACCCGGGCTGTAGCGGACTACTATGGCTCGAGGAACAGTAGACTACATTTACCCATAAGAAAGGCTGCCAAGGATAAACAACTAGGTTGTCGGATCCCACTCATACCAAGCATTTAAATCATACACACAATATGCCCGATATGAGTACATACAACATGGCATCACAACAAAACTCTACAACTCAAGTACTTTATTTAAAGGCTCCAGAGAGCCATACATATCATGTTCGTACAGATAGGGGTCACATGACCCGACACTCAAGTCATACAAGCATACAAGCACATGCAGAAGCAAATAGCCTGAGTACAGACACTAGAAAGCAAGAAGGCTTCTCGAAGCATGTCTATCTACATAGGGCCCTCCATGGCCAGGATCACCACCTGGGTGGCTAGTCACTCGTCGACATCGAGGTCTACATAAAACCCATCGGAGGGGGCGGTGTTGTCATCTGAAAACAGTAATTAAGCAAACATGAGTACAAAGGTACTCAGCAAGTCTTACATCAGAACCTACTATACATGCTTGTTCTCAAGAAGGAGGTGGAGTTATTGCAGCAAGCCAGCTTTGACTCTTGGCTAAGCTATCCTATGAGACTCCACTAGTAAAATAGTTTTCGCACACGAGTCCACTAATCACCAACACAATACTCCACCGTGGATCCTCCCTCGTCATCCTACGAGAGGGCCATCCTCGGTACTCACAGTCGGTGTCAAAACCGGCGGATCTCGGGTAGGAGGTCCCGAACTGTGCGTCAAGGCCGGATGGTAACAGGAGACAAGGGACACGATGTTTTTACCCAGGTTCGGGCCCTCTCGATGGAGGTAATACCCTACTCCTACTTGATTAATATTGATGATATGGGTAGTACAAGAGTAGATCTACCACGAGATCAAGGAGGCTAAACCCTAGAAGCTAGCCTATGGTATGATTGTTGTATATGGAGTTGATGTCCTACAGACTACAACCCTTCGGTTTATATAGACACCGGATAGGGTTAGGGTTACACAGAGTCGGTTACAATGGTAGGAGATCTTGAATATCCGCATCGCCAAGCTTCCCTTCCACGCCAAGAAAGTCCCATCCGGACATGGGACGAAGTCTTCAATCTTGTATCTTCATAGTCCTGGAGTCCGGCTGGATATATAGTCCGGCTACCCGAACACCCCCTAATCCAGGACTCCCTCAGTAGCCCCTGAACCAGGCTTCAGTGACGACGAGTCCAGTGCGCAGATTGTCTTCGGCATTGCAAGGCGGGTTCCTCCTCCAAGTTTTCATAGAAGATTGCAAACACCAAGAGTAGTGTCCGGCTCTGCAAAATAAGTTTCCACATATTTCCATAGAGAGAATAATATTAACACAAATCAAATATGCTGACGTATTTCGCAGTGCGTCATCACACTACGGCCAAGTCCTTTACTCGAATCGTTTTTACTTTTCCACCTCAGCATGTTTTGCGAGGCGGTTTCCTTGGCACGTCTTGTCAAAGCAGAGATCGTGTACCCCTTTTACGGGATTTCTCATCAATACGGACGTGGGTAACCCAACCGTGCTCGTTAGCACGTTTCCTCGATTAAAGACGAGTCCCGAACGGTTACTGGGAGGGGTCTTGGTATTCAACCTCTTATAAAGAGACCAAGGCCTTACTCCTTTTTTCAATCTCAAGCGAGTTCGCCCGTCGCCTCGAGTTCCAACACCCTAGGCTCCAGATTCCAGGCGCTTCGGACCTTCGACAATGTCCGGTTCTGACCTTCAAGGCCGATGGACGCCCTCCTCCGTGACGGAGGAGGACGTACTAAAGTTGAGGGAGGCTAAGTTCCTGACCGGCGAAATTTCGCATAGGTTGCCTGCTCAAGGGCAGGTCATTCCCAGTCCCCAGCCCGGTGAGAGCGTGGTGTTCATGTCTCACTTCCTTCAGGGGTTGGGCTTCCCAATGGATCCCTTTGTGAGGGGACTGTTGTTTTACTACGGGCTGGAATTCCATGACTTAGGTCCGGAGTCCATCCTCCATATCTCCTCGTTTATTGTCGTGTGTGAAGCGTTCCTCCGTGTTACCCCTCACTTCAGATTATGGCTCAAGACCTTCAAAGTGGAGCCGAAGATGATCAAGGGACGACACGCAGAGTGCGGAGGCGCTGTTATAAGCAAAAATGCTGGTGCTCCACGGCCCGAGGGCTCTTTTCAAGAGGAGCTAGGCTTGTGGCAACGAGAGTGGTTTTATATCATCGCTCCCCGGAGCACCAAGTGGGTGGAGCCTCCTGTCTTTCGCTCGGGTCCCCCACCACGGCTAGCCTCATGGGTCAACAGACGGTTAGATTGGGGTTTGCCCAAAGACGTGCCCTTGTTACAGGGCCGCATTAAGGATCTCTTGGGAGGAGACCTCAGCCTGGTCAAGGTGACGCAGGTCATGCTGATTCGCCGAATATTGCCCGGCAAACGTCACTCCCTTCGCCTGTGGGAGTTTAATCCAGAGGGACCGTGAGCTCTCTAGAATTTCATGGGCGCAACGCCCGCGGAGATGTATAAACTATTCTTTGGATCACAAGAGATGTGTCCGGATTTAACCGAGGACGCATGCCTAAGCTGCAATCGCCCGGATACTCAAGTAAGCAACCTTGTGCCCGGACCTTCTATCCGTATAATTGTCATAAACTTGCCCCTAAAAGGGCCATCCTTTTAAACAGGAGTGGATAGCGAAGGCAAATCTGATCAGGTGTCCGGATCCCGTGCTGGTCAGGATGCTGGAGATAATGCCTTTCGAGGGAAGCAAGGGGGAGGACAAGGAAACTATGGCCTCCTCGAAGGAGGCTGCTCCGAAGGGAGGAACCGACAATCCCTCTCCTAAGGGGAAGAAGAGAGCCGCCTCTGACGACCCGGAAGCCATGGCGTCGAAGCGGGGGAAAAAAATCCTCGTCAGAGGGTCCGACGCCGGGGAGTTCCTCGGCCGGACTACGCCCTCAAGGGGATCAGCCCTCCAGCGAGCCATAAGTAGAGAAAGGTCTTCCTTTTGAGGGATGAGGGAAATCCTTGATTTATATCTGAGAAGATTAACCGAATTTTTACCTTGTAGCTCGGACCTCAGCCCTTCTCAGCAGAGCTCGTCTTCGGGGGATCTCCTTCCGGAGATGATGGAGAGCGGGACGCCTCCCCCTGCCGTGCCGCCTAGCGAGGCGGGCGACCCTGAGGTGTCGTTGCAGAGGGTTTCTCCGAATCCGGCAGGGGCGGAAGATAGCTATGTGGCCCCCCGAGGTTCTCCATGTCGGGCCTTCGAAAGAGGTCGTGGGCCAAGTCCGGCACCGTCTGGTGCTCGGCCGGAGGAGCTAAAGATTCTGCTGGGGCGAGCTTCTATCTCGGAGGAGCACTGTGCATTGATGGTCACGGTAATTGAAAGGATCTCATCCGCAGAGAGCGGATTGCATGAGGCCGTCAAAAGTTTACTGACGGGTTTTGAGGTACATTAGATAATGTACACTTTTGTCAGTGGCGCATGAATAAGATGCGCCCTGTGTAGATAGTAGCCCCTGAGACTCTGCGCGTCGTCAAGAAATGACGGCATGCGGAGGATCATAATCCCAGGTCTAAGATGCCGCCTTTGAATGTAGGCGGCAGGGTGTCTAGAATTGAGCCGAACTGATGATTTTGCCGAACTAAAGCGGCAACTGGACATGGCAGATGCCGACATCGCGCTTGTCAACAAGCGGCTTGATGAGGCTCAAGGTATGTAATTCCTCGGGCAGCATCATGTAAGAGGAGTTTTATGCCAGTGTCTTACGATGTGTGTGCTTGACGCAGATGGTGCGGCCGCCATGGAGAGTCTTAGGGCAAAACTTGCCCGAGCTAAAGAACAAGCCAGAGAAAGTGATGCGGCTGCCAAGAAAGCCCTTGAAGAGCTGAGAGCCGAACAGGCTGCTCATTGCCGAAGCAAGGAAGAGATGGCCGAGATGGCCCAAAAGTTAAAGAGTGCTGCAGACCGTTGCAGACTTCTTGAGAAAGAAGACCAGGCGAAACAGACGGACTTAAAGAAGGCCGTTGCCAATGCCAAGGACGCGCGCTCTGCGATGAGAGCTGCGAAGGAGGAGTTGCATCAGGCCGAACAGATTGCGGCTGGAAATCCCTTTATGCTGCGAAGGAAATTTTGTGATCCGAAGTTTGCTCCGTTGGACCGGATGTGGAGTGTGGAGGATACCTATCTGGATTTGGCAGCAAGTGCTGCTGATGCGACCGAACACTTTCGAGATCAGAAAGATCGCGAAGTGGAAAAGCTTTTCTGGTCGCAGTTTCACAATCTAGAGTGTCCACTGGCAGTGGACGATCATTTGGCTCAATGGGCCGAACTGAATAGGTTGTCCGGACTCGCCATGAAGTACGTCATGGGTCATCTGTGGCCGGGGAGATCGGAGCCGAAGAGTTATTTCAGCTTGGTGCAGCAATTCCTTGACGCGGTGCTGCATATTAATGCAATGAAGAGGTCAGCATGCATAGAGGGTGCAAGGATGGCTCTTGCCCATGTCAAGACATACTGGGCAGAGATGGAGACCACCGTTGTTGCGTCCCGAGATTCGGACAAAAGCCGAGTACCCTCCGAGCACTATTTTCAGGAAGTCCTTGAAGGCGCTCGTGTAATAGAGACGCAGTGCTCGAAAGATGCTATGTTATGATAGCATATGTAATTATAAAGTAATATTTTGATAAACTGTAGTGGCCTTTTTATACTTGTGCCTTCAAGTATTGGGAACACCTCCTGTGCGGCCGTTTTAAGATATATATACAAAATCTGAAAGATGGCAGTCCTTGGCTTCAGCCCCCACGCACATAGTGCGGGGGTGCTCGCAGAAGATGCATTTTCACACTTAACCCAACGTCTTGTTCCTACAAAGGAGGTGATAGCACAGCGGGCCAGGCAACCGGACTATAATGCGTTAACACTTTCACTTAGCCATAGGAGCTTGACAGTGAGACTATTTAGGTAGCCCCTTGGTGGCGACTGTGCTCGCCCGAGTTCGGGGCGCGTATGTGCCTGGCCGGGAAGCGCCCCTTCGTTAAAGCGGAGGAATCCGGTAGATTTCGATAGGTCATCGAGTGGCTAACCAGTCTCACGCTACATCATGACAGTCAGTTTTCGGCTTTCTCTACTAAGGTGCTCGCCCGGCCGAACCGGGGCACAATCGCAGTAGTTCTCCTGGTGCTACCTTAGCCGATAGAGTGGAATGTAAGGTAGCCGAACTCAGGAGCCGGGCAACCCAACATTTGACCAAAGACATGATTCGGAGCTGATGCATATAATGCCAAAACTCGCGACACCGAACACTCCCTAAGGTGTTCGGTCTTTATGAGTGCGGGCGAAACAACACTCTTTATTAAAAAAGCCCCTAGTGTCCAGGTACGTGCAAAAATTCTGACGTGGCCACATGCCAAGACGCCAGTCTCCTCCTTGGTTATATCAGAAAAAACCACTGGATGTGTAGCAACAAGAGACAGTAAAAAAGGTTTACGCAGGGTCTTAATCTAAAAAGAATCCTTTAGGACGGGTCCCTACTGCATGTCTGCGCTTGTGTCTCCGTTGTGCCATATCCTGGACGGGCGCCGCACGATGTTCATTTGTAAAAGAGAGGAACTGAGTTGAAAACGGGTCGTGTCGAACAAAAGTTTAAAATAAACAAAGTATAAAGTAAAATATATAAAATTGAGCTTTATTGTCTCTTATTGTATATGCATGGAGCCCCTAGTGTGGGGTATATGGCCACTAAGCCTGCATCGATGATGATTTTGTCCCGATCTCGTCTATCCGCGTTCGTGGTTTTTAATGACCTATTTCGAAGTTTTTTGGCCGGTGTGGCCATTTTACTGTGGGGCTGTCAAGGCGGCCGCACAGTCCTCTGCTTGGGGAGGCGCACTTTAGTGCTTCCCCTTCAAAGAGATAATGCCTCATGGACCGGGCATCTTAAGCGTGAGAGATGCATAATGCAGTATTGCGTTAAAGCGAGCGAAAGCTTCGCGTCCCAGTAGTGCTTGATAGCGACTTGAGAACGGGACGATATGGAAGGTCAGCTTTTCGCGGCGGAAGTTATCGGTAGAGCCGAATATAACTTCGAGCCGGAGAAAACCCATACAATGGGTGTCCGGACCAGGTGTTACCCCTTGAAAGGAGGTTTTGCTGCGGTGGATTCTTGCTGGGTTTATCCCCATGTGATGGATTGTATCCTGATATATCAGGTTTAGTCCACTGCCGCCGTCCATAAGGACATTTGAAAACTGGAGTCCGCCAATTATTGGATCGAGTATCAAGGCAGTCCAGCCTGCATTCTTGATATTTCTAGAATAATCTAGCTGAACGAAGATGATTGGTTTTGACAACCAGTGGTGGGACCCTTTGGGGATAGGTCGTGTGGTGCGTACCTTTATGGGCGCCACATGTTTTGTTATGTGAATTAAGTTCACTGTTTTTACTTCTTGTGGGAAGTTCTTTTGTTTCCTGGTGCTCTGCTTTTGGGGTTCGTCCTCGTCTTCGCTTGGTGTGTCGAGCCCCTTGTGTTCGGCATTGAGTCTGCCGGATTTTTTGAAAACCCAACAATCTCTGTGGGTATGGTTAGCAGGCTTCCCGGGAGTACTGTGTATCTGATATATCCTGTCCAGGATTTTATTTAAGTTGGATGGATCATCCATGTTATCCTGGAGGGGCAGTTTTGTCTGATTTTGTCGTGAGCCTTTGAATCCGGCATTGACTGCCGTGCTCTTCGGACTTTTTTCCTTAGTCCGGTGACGGTCCTTGTTGCATCGCGGTTTTCCGTTTCCATCCCTAGTTTCGGATGTACTTGGGTCGCTGGGGCTGCACCTTGCCAACCAGCTGTCCTCTCCTGCACAAAAGCGGGTCATGAGGCTTGTTAGTGCAGCCATTGTTCTTGGCTTTTCTTGGCCGAGGTGTCTGGCGAGCCATTCATCTCAGACGTTATGCCTGAAAGCTGCTAAGGCTTCGGCATCCGGAGAGTCGACTATCTGATTCTTCTTGGTGAGGAATCTATTCCAGAACTGCCGAGCTGATTCTTCGGGCTGTTGAGTTATGTGACTGAGATCGTCTGCATCCGGAGGGCGGACATTGGTCCCTTGAAAATTTGCTCGGAAAGCATCCTCGAGCTCTTCCCAACTTCCAATTGTGTTTTCAGGAAGGCTTTTAAGCCAATGCCGGGCTGGCCCTTTAAGCTTAAGGGGTAAATATTTTATGGCATGGAGATCATCTCCTCTAGCCATGTGTATGTGGAGGATATAATCCTCGATCCAGACTCCAGGGTTTGTTGTTCCATCATATGCCTCTATGTTTACGGGTTTGAATCCCTCTGGAAATTCATAGTCCAGGACCTCATTGGTGAAACATAGGGGGTGTGCGGCGCCCATGTATTTGGGTGTGCCGGATTCTGATGATGGCTTTATTGCATTGCTTACGAGAGCTTGCTTTCTTGGCCCATAAATGGACCTAACTGGGCCATGATGCGAATCCTTAGGTGGGTCGCATGCCGATTTAAGTGCGGCGCCTCTTGCCGCTTTATGGGGTCGTCTATCCGACCGTGTGGCTTTCTTATTGTTTGAATGCGAGGGCTCTAGGGCATCTTCGTCGAATTCAAGGAGTAGCTTTCTTTTCGGATAGCTTTTAGTGCGGCGACCGTCGCCGTATTTATCTGCGGTATTGATTACTTTGCTCCATCTAATCCGGAGTGCATCTTCCGCTGTTTTTAGCTTCCGCTTCTGCTTTTTTAGGCTGCGTGCAGTTGCAACGAGCCTCTCATGGAGATTCTTATGCTCCATGGGTTTATCCGGCGTGAGGTCGTCCGGAATGCCGTTTTCGCCGGAGGAGGGATGTTCGGTTTCTCTATCCGTGTTGCCCTGTTCGGACAGTTGCTCTAAGGCCTGCTCATCGTCTACCGGTTGGTCCTGCTCTATGGCTGGGTTTTTATCGAGGTGGGGCTTGGGTCGGCGTTTACGCCGACGCTTTGATTGCTTTCCGAGGGGTCGATTTCCCGTTCCATCCCCTTTTTCCTCGTTGTCGCTTCCTTTAGGGGTATCCACCATGTATACACCGTGAGATGAGGTGGCTTTCCAATGCCCTATGGGCGTTGGTTCATCGGTATCTCCTGCATCGTCATCCATGCCGTCGATGTCTCCGGAGTCGAAGTTGAGCACGTCGTTTAAAATTGTCGATAGTGGCTACCAAGCGGGTGGTGGGTGGGCTTTGAATTTCTTCATCGTCCATATCCCATCCTCGCTGACCGCAGTTCGGCCAGGGCTCTCCTGATAAAGAGAGAGATTTGAGAGAATTCAGGATATCACAAAAAGGCGAGTGCTGAAAGATGTCCGCGGCGGTGAACTCCATTATTGGCGCCCAATCGGATTCGATCGGCAGAGGCGCGGGGGGTTCGGAGTCCGGATCCTTGGAGTCGTGAGTCACGCGGAGTGTGGGGCCGGCGTTCGAGGTCCCGAGGAGCCCCCGAGGTGACATGCAACCGCTCATCCTCGATTGACACAACTGGCTCCAAATTAAGGGTTAGAGCTGGTGCGTTTGCGGCCTCCGGGATACTGTTCGGTGACAGAGCTAGATCATGCCCCGCGAGACAGTGCGGCGTGCTTCGTTGTGGCTCGAATCCATTGAAGATCAAATCTCCGCGGATGTCTACCATGTAGTGTAGGCTTGCCAACCTGACTTGATGGCCAGGGGCGTAGCTTTCGATCTGCTTCAGGTGGCCAAGCGAATTGGCCCGCAGTGCGAAGCCGCCGAAGATGAAGATCTGTCCGGGGAGAAAAGTCTCACCCTGGACCTCATCGTTGTTGATGATCAAGGGAGCCATCGGGCCTAAAGGCGACGACATAGAGGAACTCTCAATGAAAGCACCAATGTCGGTGTCAAAACCGGCGGATCTCGGGTAGGGGGTCCCGAACTATGCGTCAAGGCCTGATGGTAACAGGAGACAAGGGACACGATGTTTTTACCCAGGTTCGGGCCCTCTCGATGGAGGTAATACCCTACTCCTGCTTGATTAATATTGATGATATTGGTAGTACAAGAGTAGATCTACCACGAGATCAAGGAGGCTAAACCCTAGAAGCTAGCATATGGTATGATTGTTGTATATGGAGATGACGTCCTACAGACTACAACCCTTCGGTTTATATAGACACCGGATAGGGTTAGGGTTACACAGAGTCGGTTACAATGGTAGGAGATCTTGAATATCCGCATCGCCAAGCTTGCCTTCCACGCCAAGGAAAGTCCCATCCGGACACGGGACGAAGTCTTTAATCTTGTATCTTCATAGTCCTGGAGTCCGGCTACCCGAACACCCCCTAATCTAGGACTCCCTCACTCACACTTATCTTGAGTCTTTTAGTAGTATCCATTAACTTGTCTATGAACTGTATAGGTAACCAAGTAGTCCTTTACCGCGGACGCGGCTATTCGAGTAGTTTTATACCCTGTAGGGGTGTATTTCTTCATACACGATTTCACCACTTACCGCCGTTTACACGACATGTACTCGGCAACCTTCAAGCGGAAGCCCAACAAGGGTGTCAGCCACGGCCTACCTAAACACTCAAGCCTCTAGTCCAGGTTTATCGCCTATTCAGGTTCCATTCGCAGGGAGTCCGGCCGAGGTTTCCACATACGGCCCCGAACATTGTGAACAGGGTTCCCGAGACACCAAACGGGTGACTCGGTACACCGTGCCACGGTGTATCTACCGCAACATAGCCCGCCCCTAGGGTCAGCGCTACGCACGACCTCCAACGCATAACCTACAAACACCAGAAACTAATTGCAACTCCTGGACAGAGTACTAGGATGATTAAGAAGCCGAGAGGGTCAATTAAGGATCCCAATGCATGGTAGTAGCTGATTCTTAAAATCACACATACAGATCTCAGTTCTTATGGACGGCCTCAATGAAAAAACCCACCATGTACTCCTACATGGCCTCTCATCGATACCTTCACAAAATCATGTTCAACACATCCCTCACATTACCGACATAATCATTTCACTCTAGCCCATCACCCAGATGAACCAGACCTGACACAACTCTAAGCATAGCAGACATAGCAAGGTAGGAAACACAAACATGGCTCAATCAACTCCTAAGCATGCTAGTGGGTTTCATCTAGTTACTGTGGAAATGACAGGTCATGCAGAGGATAAGGGTTCAACTACCGTAGCACACAGCAGTTTGAATTGTGTTGTCTTAATGTAGTAAATAAGAGCAGAGGCGAGAACATGGGTTTGTATCGGAATGATCAATGGGTTGCTTGCCTGTTGTAATGGTAGTAGGGTACTGCCCTTCAGACGGATACTCGGGGTTATCCTCGGAGGCAGAACCTACCACGAAAGACACAACGAACATGATCAACACATGACAATATGCAACAATATGATGCATGCTATGACATGGAAAAATGAAAGTGTCTTGGCCAAATGCAAGCTAAAACAGAAAGGAGTGACCTCATTTGAATCAAAGATTCAAATGTTAGCTCATTTAACATGGCCTTATTAGTGCATTATCTTATTCTGCTTAAACAACAAGGTTAACTTGTTTTGTCATGCATGAAACCATTACAGATGGATAGATTGAATTTTTTTGATCATTTTTCATATATAATTTGTTGGATTTGGAGCTATGGTTGATTTTCTATGATTTTTAGAAGTTTTGGCTATTTTCTGGAATTTCCTATATAAGAAAAATTCCAGTAATTGAATTAATGCGTCAGCATGACGTAGGTGTGACATCAGCTGGTCAACTGGCTCGGCCAGGTCAAACCTGACTGGTGGGCCCTGTCTGTTAGTGTCTCAGCTAATTAACAGGATTAGATTAGTACTAATAAACTGTTAGTGGGGCTTGGGCCCACATGTCAGTGAATAAACTAATTAAAATTAGTTAACACTAATCCTAAACTAATTAGCAGGCCGGCCCCACCTGTCATAGGCTCAGGGGGGAGTCAACCTGGGCCCACGCGTCAGTCCACGGTCAAAGGGGTCAAACTCGCCGGTGTTTAGCCGCCGGCGAGGCCAGACGCGGCAGAGGGCTCGGGTTTTGCACTCTGGCGACCAGAGGACAGCGGAGACCATCTACGTGATGCGGGGAGTGAGCCGCGTCGAGTGGTGGCAGTAGGTGGAGCTGGGGTGGCCGGAGACGACAGCGGCGAGCACGTCCGCGGCGGCCGGAGTTTGGGCGAGGTTAAACTAGTCGCTAGCAGGCACGGCGAGGGGCGTGCGGGGGTGCTACGGGATCCTGCGAGTGCGTTGAAGACGAAGGCGTGCTCGGTTGCGACCCAACGTGGCTGTGGCCACGACGGCGACGTGTTGTGGCGGCGGCGAGCTTTGGCTCCGATGGCCATGGTGGTTAGAGGACGCGGACGAGTGCGGGGAGAGGGGGAAACGGGTCAGTAGCTCACTGCGGTTGCAGGGGAGCGAACGGCGAGCCCAGGGGAGAGCTGGAGCGAGCGGGGCGGCGAGGGGGATCTTCGGCGACCGAGGTTGAAGACGAGCTCTGTGCAGCGTCTCCGGGGCGAACGAGCGCTCGGGGATGGGTCGAGGTGAAGTAGCGGACGACGGCGGAGCTTCTTGGCACGACGAGGCAACGAGTGGACGGCGGTGGCTGCGGTGGAGCTTGTCTGCGGCGACGGCTCCGCTCGGCAGGGAATGGGGAGAGAGCCAGAGAGAGGGGACAGGCCACGGCGAGAGTGGGGAGAATGAGAGGGGGACGTGGGGGAGTGCGTGGCACTTGTAGGCGCGTCCGGGGCGTCGGGGGAAGCAGGAGGTGGCCGGCATGTGGCCGCGGGCGCCGGCCACGCGCTTCTCATCCTCCTGGCGAGAGGAGGAGGATGACTGGCAGGAGCCAGTGGAATGGGCCGAGCCGGTGGGCCATGTGGACTGCGCCAGGTAAGTCTCTGTTCTCTCTCTCCTTTTCTGTTTTTCATTTATTCTATTATTTCTATAACTTCAGGGCTTTATTAGAAATGCGAGGGCATTTCCAAAAATCATAAAATTAATCATGGCCATTGCTTAGAATATATCCAACAACAAACATTTTAGTTTATGATTATTTGAGCACTTCAAATATTTTATAGCATTTAAGTGCCCAAATGCAAATACTGTAAGAATTAATCCAATGACCTGATGTTGTCCTAGAAAAATGTGCACCATTTTTGTCAAAGGTTTTAACCCAAAACAAAAAAGGTGGGCTTTTTAGAAGGGCATTTCAGGTTCATTGAAAAAGTTTTTAGTAAACCCTAGTTGTTCACGGGGGGGTGCTGGGGGTTCTGTCATCCCCATTTCAAATTTAAGAGAAATTTAAACATGATGCACACTCTAATGCTTGAAGTAGCTAGGGTGTGACAACTCACCCCCACTCAAAAGAATCTCGTCCCAAGATTTAGGATCCTCCGGGAAGAAGGTGGGGTACTCGAGTCGAAGACGATCCTCCCTTTCCCAAGTGGCCTCTTCCTCGGAATGGTGTGACCATTGAACCTTGAGAAACGTGATATTATGGCGCCGAATGGTACGCTCGGCTTGATCAAGGATACGAACGGGATATTCCCGATATGAGAGGTTATCTTGTAGATCAAGCGTTTCGTGGTCCACTCCACGGATAGGATCCGCGAAGGAACGCTTGAGTTGAGAAACGTGGAAGACATCGTGATCTCTGGAAAGATGCGAAGGTAGTTCCAATTGGTAGGCAACTTCTCCTCGTTTGGCAAGAATGCGAAAGGGTCTGATGTAACGAGGAGCCAATTTCCCTTTGATACCGAAACGATGGGTTCCCTTTAACAGAGTAACCCGAAGGTAAGCCTTCTCGCTGACTTCATAAGTCATGAGCTTATGTTTACGAACATATTGGCTCTTTTGACGAGATTGGGCTGTTTTCAATTTCTCACGAATAACGCGAACCTGCTCTTCTGCTTCCTGAATCATATCCGGGCCAAAGAGTTGTCTTTCCCCGGTTTCTGACCAGTTAAGAGGCGTTCAACATTTTCGTCCATAGAGAACTTCGAAATGAGCTTTGCCCAAGCTAGCTTGATAACTATTGTTATAAGCAAACTCCGCGAATGGAAGGCATTTCTCCCAACCCATTCCGAATGAGATGACAGAAGCTCGGAGCATATCTTCTAGAATTTGATTGACTCGCTCTACTTGACCACTTGATTGAGGATGGAAGGCGGTGCTAAAAGAGAGACGAGTTCCCATAGCATTTTGGAAACTTTCGCAAAATCGAGAGGTGAAGAGCCTTCCACGGTCTGAGTTAATTTCCAATGGGACACCATGAAGAGACACTATTTGGGAGATGTATAAATCAGCTAGCTGGCTAGCGGTGATACTCTCACAAACAGGTAGGAAATGGGCTTCTTTGGAAAGACGGTCGATCACGACGAAGATGGCATTATTCCCTCTCTTGGTCCTGGGAAACCCAGTAATGAAATCCATACTGATTTTATCCCATTTCCACTCAGGAATAGCCAAAGGTTGAAGGGTGCCAGCAAGCCATTGATGCTCTGCTTTAACACGATGACAAACGTCGCAGTTAGCAATGTATTAAGCGATTTCTCTCTTCATACTAGTCCACCAAAACCTCTGGCGTAGGTCTTGATACATTTTAGTACTACCGAGATGAATGGTGAGAGGGGAGTCATGAGCTTCCTTAATAATCAACTGGCGTAAATGTTGTTTCTTGGGAACCACCAAGCGGTTCTCGAAGAAGACAACACCTCGCTCATCCATGGAAAAACATTTAGCAACTCCGCTAGCGATGTTTTCCTTAATCCGGGATATGCCCTTATCATACCGTTGGGCGGTTATGATCTGATCCAAAAGGTTAGGCTTCGCCACCAGGGTGGATAGAAATCCTCGAGGAACAGTGTGAAGATTGAGCTTACAAAATTCCTCGTGGAGAAGTGGTTGACTTTGTTGTAACATCAGGTTGTTACAATAAGATTTACGACTTAGCGCATCAGCCATGACATTGGCTTTGCCCAGGGTGTAAGTTATTCCTAAGTCGTAATCCGAGATCAACTCGACCCAACGTCTTTGCCTGAGATTCAAATCCGGTTGGGTGAAGATATATTTCAAACTTTGGTGATCGGTGAAGATCTCGCAACGATTACCGAGGAGGTAATGTCGCCATGTTTTGTGTGCATGGACTACAACTGCAAGCTCTAGATCATGTGTGGGATAGTTTTCCTCATGTGGGTGTAATTGCCGTGAAGCATAGGCAATTACCTGACGATCTTGCATGAGTATGCAACCTAGTCCTTGTCGCGAGGTGTCGCAATGGATAATAAAGTCCTTGGAGAAATCTGGTGGTACCAGTACGGGAGCAGATGTCAGGCGTCTTTTCAATTCCTGAAAGCTGAACTCGCATTGTGGGGTCCACTCAAACTTTTTATCTTTCTTGAGGAGTTCAGTTAGAGGTTTAGCAACCTTGGAGAAATTCTCGACGAAGTGGCGGTAATAGCTCGCTAAGCCAAGGAAGCTCCAAACTTGCTTCACCGTCTCAGGTGGAGTCCAATCAAGGACAGCTTGAACTCGCTCGGGATTGACAGCAATACTCTTACCAGAGATTACATGGCCTAGATAGGTCACTTCTGGCAACCTAAATTCACACTTGGAGAATTTGGCATAAAGGCGATGCTCTCGAAGTTTCGTCAATACTAGCTTTAGATGTTCGGCATGTTCCTCTTCATTCTTGGAGTAGATGAGTATGTCATCGAGGTAAACTATGATGAATTTATCCAAATACTCCATGAACACCGAGTTCATTAATCGTGAGAAGGTGGCTGGGGCATTGGTTAAACCGAAAGACATGACGGTGTACTCGTATTGGCCATAATGAGTAACAAAGGCTGTTTTGGGAATGTCCCCGTTTCTGACTTTGATTTGATGGTAGCCCAACCACAATTCCATCTTGGAAAAGACTGAGGATCCAGCGAGCTGATCATACAGATCATTGATCCTGGGAAGCGGATACTTGTTCTTGATCGTGACCAAGTTGACAGGTCGGTAATCTACAACCATCTGATCCGTTCCATCCTTCTTTCTGACGAAGAGGACGGGGCAAGCCCAAGGAGAGGAACTAGGATGGATGAAACCCTTTTTCAAGGACTCATTGAGTTGGTTCTTAAGCTCGGCCAGTTCTAAGGGTGCCATCTTATAGGGTCTTCTAGAAATTGGAACGGTTCCTGGAACAAGGTCTATCATGAACTCGACATCCCTGTCAGGTGGAACACCTGGCAGTTCTTCTGGAAAGACATCCGGAAAGTCTGAGACTACCGGAATATCCTCAAGGTCTGTGTCGGTGTCAAAACCGGCGGATCTCGGGTAGGGGGTCCTGAACTGTGCGTCAAGGCCGGATGGTAATAGGAGACAAGGTACACGATGTTTTTACCCAGGTTCAGGCCCTCTCGATGGAGGTAATACCCTACTCCTGCTCGATTAATATTGATGATATGGGTAGTACAAGAGTAGATCTACCACGAGATCAAGGAGGCTAAACCCTAGAAGCTAGCCTCTGGTATGATTGTTGATGTGTATATCTATTGACTAGCCTGGCTTCGGTTTATATAATGCACGAGAGGCCTAGGATAACAAGAGTCCTAGCCGAATACGCCAGTGGGGTGGAGTCCTTGTCTTGATCGCCAAGTCTTGTGGAATCTTCCTTGTATGCGGCAGCTGTCTGAACTGGCCCATGAGTATGCGGCCATGGGGGTCCTCGGCCCAATACAACTGATCGGGAGACGATGTGATGAGTACCCCCTAGTCCAGGACACCGTCAGTAGCCCCCTGAACCGGTCTTCAAGTTAGGGACGCTCCTTGATTCTTCCGAACTGTTCTTCATCTTCGGTTGACGGTCTTGAAAACTGGTTCAACAAATCTTCTCATCTTCGATCTTGAGGATCGCCGAAATGCATTCGGCGAGTTTACACATCGGGTATCCGAGGATCCCCTTTAAGTTTCCGGCCTTTATCAATGCCTTATTATTTTTATGCCACACCTCGGGTTTGAAGTTGTTCCTGGGAGGCAGTGTCCTCTTGCGTCCGAGCTCTAACGCCGGACTGTATTCAAGGTATCTTTTGCAGCCGAGCACCAATGCCAGACCGCTTCCCAGCTCTAACGTCGGAATGTATCCGAGCTCCAACGCCGGACTATGTATCCGAGCTCCAACGTTGGACTATATCCGAGGTGTCATATCACCTTGGTTCAAAAAAGTTTGAAGGAGTTTAGCCGAGCTTAACGCCGGAAATGCCCTCTATGGAGCCAGCCACTAGCCCCCGAGCTTTATGCCGAACTGCTTCCGAGGTGGTGCACCACCCCGAATGTGGGCCGATTTTTGTGAATATTTTTTGTTGGTGCAATTTATTCTCTACTGAGATATATAGCCAGTAGCCCTCAAGGTGTGTATCGGTCTAAAACTCGAGATGCACCTGAAGGATGATGTAAGACCGTTGATCCTAGTAGCCGCTGAGACTCAGGTTGATTTGCAAAATCGGCCTGAGGATCAAGTCCAAGCTCGACAGAATACTTTGGGTCACTAAAAGCGGCGTGCTCAGTCCTCGAGACTCGGGTTGGGTGTGGCCGACCAACCTGAGGATCAAAATCTCCTCGGAAACTATATTGCACATAAAATTTTCTACATTGGACAAGCAATGCAGTAGCCCCCGAGACACTGGTCGGGTGGTAACACCAGATCAGGGGATCAATGTGCCTCTTTAATATTTGTAAATAATAAGCCTGAAGCCCAGTAGCCCCCGAGCCTTAATGCGGGCACGGGTGGCCGAATTAAGAATCAATACCAATAGTAAAATCACAAATTATGTGTAATGACTCTATGTATCCAAGTACTTTACGTCATTAATGTTCGGATCCGCATTGTACAAAACTTTGTTGACTGACCATCGGCTTGCACCTCCTCAGCCAGTAGCCGAGGAGTGTTTGTCCTACTGTATGAAGCCTTTATGAGGGCAAAGATGTACAACAAACAAGGCAATCTGGTCATACGGTTTTATAAACAAAGGTACGCAGAGAGTTATATTACTTTTTAACAGAAGAAATGTCTTCCAAAGAAAATAGTCCTGCTATCGGTTCCTTTCTTTGGGTTGTCATGCTAAGCATGATCATTAAACCTCAGCTCTAATGTAAGAGCAAAATATCCAGGATTCAGTTTGGGAGACCAGTTAATAGCCCCCGGTAGTGTTTGGCGACAGTCGGGGTCAAGCCGTAAACACTTCGGCCAATGTTATGAATGGCCCGTCATTTAACATAGTCATCGGATCGCTGACCAGTTTATGCTTATTGTGACATTCAGTTTACGGCTTTCTCCACTGAGGTGCTTAACCATGTGAGCTGGAAGCACAATCGCAGTGGTTCTCCCTGTGCACGCTTAGCCGAACAAAACAGAACGTAGGAAGCAAGTGCAGGAGCCGGGCAACCCAACTATTGACCGAAGACACAATTCGAAACCGATGCATATATAGCAATATCTGAGAATGTTTTTGCCGAATCCCTAAAGGTGTCCGGCGTTGCACTGTGAGACTAATGCTGGAAAAGCACAAATAGTTTAAAAGTGCCAAAAAGCTTGGAAAATCAAGAAATGTTAGTAAAAGCATGACGTCCGAACAAGATCAAGTGTTCGGTGCCAATCCGAAAATTGGTCTTAGAAAAAAGAAGTGCTTCT
This sequence comes from Triticum dicoccoides, assembly GCF_002162155.2. NCBI lineage: Eukaryota > Viridiplantae > Streptophyta > Magnoliopsida > Poales > Poaceae > Triticum > Triticum dicoccoides. The sequence goes on along the minus strand of NC_041384.1, from coordinate 34,819,545 downwards.
GTCGTGCTTTAACATGATACATCCTATCTCAAGACTTCGAGCGGGTCAGCCTACGGCTTCAACCTCCTATCCCGAGGGCGGAGTGCTTCTCATTAGGCCAGTTTAGCAAACTAAACTCTAGCAGCTTTGAGAGAGAAATTAGGCTCCCCGGCTAGTCACCGCACACTCGCGTCGAAAAAAGGAGTGATAAATAATAATAAAACTTTGCAATGACTAAGAAGAAGAACTCTTATTATAAAACGGCTCAAATAAACTTAAGAGCCCCCAAGTGACTTGGGTAGAAGAATGATTGCATGTACCGAAGTACTTATATCATATCTATGTTCAACCAAACTTTAAACGCGTCTTAACCGACCGTCAGCTTCTCCCTCTTCGGTCAAGGACCGAAAAGTGTTATGTACTCCATCGGTCGAGAATATCGACGGCGTTTCCAATAACCAGGCAATCAGGCCATAAGGCTGTAAGAGACAAAGCGCGCTCAGGGAACTTATGCTATATTACCTTGAAGTGTAAGAAGCATCACGAAGAAAATAGTACCCCCACCAATACCTTTCTTCGGTGCTCATTGTTATTATGAGACTTGTGCAATAGATTTTTTGTACTCATGAGTTCCGTTGTGTGCCGACCATCATTGAAAACTATAAGAGCGCTAGCTTTCGGCTTCACCCAGTCTGAGGTCCGGCTCGGTTGACCCGATTGTGACAATCGCAGAGGTGCTCCCTTTACTCCCTAGCCGAACAATCAGGAACGTAGGGGTAAACACAGGAGCGAGGCAACCCAGCTTGCAAATCGCTTAAGTCAATATGGTGCATATTGTGGCGTAATACACGAACAAGGAACGAAGCCGTACAAGTATCATCATATGCAACAGGAAAAGCTTCATAAAGGAAGCCCCCAAGTAAACGGGGTATTTGAATTTATGCGTCACAAACAAAGTTTGGACAAGGAAATTTTTTACAACCAACTTTTTTCCAAAAAAGTATAATGCTTGGTCGAACCGAGCACAAATTAGAAATTAAAGCTTTGAGCATGAAAGCGACTTAGCTGGTTAATGTGTTCGGTATTGATGACGCGATCCGAGCTTGATGCGGGGCAAGGTTCCATCCCCCAAGCTGGTCCCGAGGTGGCGGAGCGGAGAGCTCGACACGCCGAAGTGGTGACATAGCACGGTCAATGCAGACTGGCAGAGTGACGCCGAAGTCCCCGGATCATTTTCCTGTGCACAAAAAATAGTGCCAACCGGAGATAATAGTAATAATGATAATTAAAAAAAGTTGCATAATAAATAATTTATGCAAAGTGAGTAATAAAAGAAATATGGCCTGGCGCCGAAGTCAATGTCTATGCAGGGCGTCGGCGTGATGTAGTAAAGGCGTGGCAAAGCCTGAATTCACAGGTCGGTCCGAGCTCCGGATGCGGCGTTCGCTGGACTATGTACGGAAATTGATCGAACCACCACACGACCGTCGTTAATGCGGTCACCATTTGATAGACCTGTGTACATATCATGGACAAACCAGAGTAATAATTCCTTGGGAAAAATGAACCCAGACAAGCAAAAAATACTGGGATTAATAGCACCTGGTTTACTTGTTGTAGCACTCCGAAGGAAGGCGATTCCCAAAATTGGGACTCGCTCCACACACCCATTGCCTGATGGGCGATAAAACGATGGCATGGCAATGCTGGTAAAGGTTGGCTCGCCGAGGCAAAGCACTCGGTCCAGCTAACGTGACGGAGCTAGTCGGCTAGTGACGCCGAAGTGTCCGGAGCAGGTTGATGAAAAGATGGCGAAGCCCCCGGTCCAGCCGAGATGTCTAAGCCTCGACATCAGCCGATGAGTCGAAGTAGGTCGGCATGATGGACACCAGCTTGAAGAAGCAATAGTGCGGCCCTGTCGATGCAGGTTGTGACATGGTCGATGCCGGCTTGATGAAGCGACCGTGCGGCGATGCCGGTATGCCCGCTCCGTGTAATCCGTGGGGAGGCGATGTTGGTGATGATTTATCCTTCGCGATGCCGGACTCTTGTTCGGCTTGTCGAGATGATGATCCGAAGAAGTTGAGCTCAGCTCAACAAAGTGACGTCGTGTCTAGCGCAGGTTGGCAGCCGTGGAGTAATATTGCCGGACTGGTTTGACACCAGCATGATGTTGAAGATCATGTTCAAAAGATCTTAAAGTTAGTGGAATGTGTTCAGGAACAAAACACAATACCCCGTAAAAAACTTCCTTCAAAAGGGATGTCCGAAATCCCGTTCATAAAAAAGATGAACTCGGGTCGGATTCGTTTTCGCGCAGAAAACAGATCCGAAAAGTGATGCACTAATCGGAAGGTTCCCGTAGTTTGGACGGTCGGATCGAGCTAAAATTTTGAGAGGTGGTAGATACAGGAACTCCACAGCAGATCAACGGTTGGATCTTCCAAAGGATGTTCGAGCTAGAAGCTGGACACCACGCCCTAAACTCATCCAAATTCCCGTCCAGATTTGACAGGGCTCCGGTATATCGTGGATTGCCAGAGATTCCTCCATCGGAACTCGACGAAATTTTCCAGGGTTGTTGTAGACTCAATTCCGCACAATTCCACCAAAGCGATCGTCAAAGCGATACTGAAGGAGGTGGTGGTGGCAGATACGAGTTTGATGTCCAGAAAAACAGCACGGTCGCTTCAGGGCAATGTTGACGTTGAGCCCCCGAGCTCCATAGATAATTCCTCCGTGATCTTGATAGAGATCGGAGTTGATGTTTTATGAAGGCCCTCGTCCGAACATGGTGATCCGAACACGGGGTGCAATTCTTGGTCGAACCAAGGTGACCAGTCGAACTGGTGACGAAGACGCCGAAGTCGCAGTTGATCTGCAGGCGAGCCATCGATCCTTTTGTCAATCACACAGCGGAACTCTCAATGAAAGCACCAATGTCGGTGTCAAAACCGGCGGATCTCGGGTAGGGGGTCCCGAACTGTGCGTCAAGGCCGGATGGTAATAGGAGACAAGGGACACGATGTTTTTACCCAGGTTCGGGCCCTCTCGATGGAGGTAATACCCTACTCCTTCTCGATTAATATTGATGATATGGGCAGTACAAGAGTAGATCTACCACGAGATCCAGGAGGCTAAACCCTAGAAGCTAGGCTATGGTATGATTGTTGATGTGTATATCTATTGACTAGCCTGGCCTCGGTTTATATAATGCACCAGAGGCCTAGGATAACAAGAGTCCTAGCCGAATACGCCGGTGGGGTGGAGTCCTTGTCTTGATCGCCAAGTCTTGTGGAATCTTCCTTGTATACGGCAGCTGTCCGAACTGGCCCATGAGTATGCGGCCATAGGGGTCCTCGGCCCAATCCAACTGATCGGGAGACGATGTGATGAGTACCCCCTAGTCCAGGACACCGTCAGTGTGGAAGGGGGTTGGCATTTAGGGAGTAAAGCTGGCGCTTGGCCACTCGAGTTAAGACATTGACTGTCCTGCCTGATGGATGAGTAAGTTGAACAATTCTAGTGGCACAATCAATCTTAGCATAATGAGCCGACATCCAGTCCATACCCAAAATAATGTTTATGTCCGAGGACTTGAGAGCTATTAAGGATGCAAGGAAGACAAGTCTATCAACAAGAATTTCGTTCCCATGGCTTACTCTAGAGGCTTGCCATTTGGAACCGGGAGTTTGAATTACCATGGAAGTGGGCATGTACTCCTACATGGCCTCTCATCAATACCTTTACCAAATCATGTTCAACATATCCCTCACATTACTGACATAATCATTTCACTCTAGCCCATCACCTAGATGAACTAGACCTGACACAACTCTAAGCATAGCAGGCATAGCAAGGTAGGAAACACAAACATGGCGCAATCAACTCCTACACATGCTAGTGGGTTTCATCTATTTACTATAGCAATGACATGTCATGCAGAGGATAAGGGTTCAACTACCGTAGCACGCAGCAGTTTGAATCGCGTTGTCTTAATGCAGTAAACAAGAGTAGAGGCAAGAACATGGGTTTGTATCGGAATGATCAATGGGTTCCTTGCATGTTGTAGTGGTAGTAGGGTACTGCCCTTCAGACGGATACTCGGGGTTATGCTTAGAGGCAGAACCTACCACGAAAGACACACCGAACATGATCAACACATGACAATATGCAACAATATGATGCATGCTATGACATGGCAAAATGAAAGTGTCTTGGACTAATGCAAGCTAAAACAGAAAGGAATGAGCTCATTCGAATCAAAGATTCAAATGTTAGCTCATTTAACATGGCCTTATTAGTGCATTATCTTATTCTGCTCAAACAACAAGGTTAACTTGTTTTGTTATGCATGAAACCATTACAGATGGATAGATTGAATTTTTATGATCATTTTTCATATATAATTTGTTGGATTTGGAGCTATGGTTGATTTTCTATGATTTTTAGAAGTTTTGGCTATTTTCTGGAATTTCCTATATAAGAATAATTCCAGTAATTGAATTAATGCGTCAGCATGACATAGGTGTGACGTCAGCGGGTCAACTGGGTCGGCCAGGTCAAACCTGACTGGTGGGCCCTGTCTGTCAGTGTCTCAGCTAATTAACAAGATTAGATTAGTACTAATAAACTGTCAGTGGGGCCTGGGACCACATGTCAGTGAATAAACTAATTAAAATTAGTTAACACTAATCCTAAACTAATTAGCAGGCCGGCCCCAGCTGTCATAGGCTCAGGGGGGAGTCAACCTGGGCCCACGCGTCAGTCCACGGTCAAAGGGGTCAAACTCGCCGGCGTTTAGCCGCCGGTGAGGCCAGACGCGGCGGAGGGCTCGGATTTTGCACTCCGGCGACCAAAAGGACGGCGGAGACCATATACATGATGCGGGGAGTGAGCTGTGTCGAGTGGTGGCAGTAGGTTGAGCTGGGGTGGCCGGAGACGACGGCGGCGAGCACGTCCACGGCGGCCGGAGTTCGGGCGAGGTTGAACTAGTCGCTAGCAGGCACGGCAAGGGGTGTGCGGGGGTGCTACGGGCTCCTGTGAGTGCGTTAAAGATGAAGACATGCTCGGTTGCAACCCAACGTGGCTGTGGCCACGACGGCGATGTGCGGTGGCGGCGGCGAGCTTCGGCTCCGATGGCCATGGTGGTTAGAGGACACGGACGAGCGCGGGGAGAGGGGGAAACGGGTCAGTAGCTCACTGCGGTTGCAAGGGAGCGAACGGCGAGCTCGGGGGAGAGCTGGAGCGAGCGGGCGGCGAGGGGGATCTCCGACGACCGAGGTTGAAGACGAGCTTGGTGCAGCGTCTCCGGGGTGAGCGAGCGCTCGGGGATGGGTCGAGGCGAAGTAGCGGACGACGGTGGAACTTCTTGGCACGGCGAGGCAACGAGTGGACGGCGGTGGCTGCGGTGGAGCTTGTCGGCGGCGACGGCTGCGCTCGGCAGGGAATGGGGAGAGAGCCAGAGAGGGGGGCACTACTAGGGAAAAGGCTAGCAGCAGCGCGGGTTTTAGACCTATCAGTAGTGCGGGGTGGTGCGCTACTGATAAGGCTCTACAGCTAACGAATAGCAGTAGCGTGCCTCCACCCACGCTACGGCTAAATCGGCTTAGTAGCAGTGAGTTCCAGGAGGAGCGCTACTGGTAATTAGTAGTAGCGCTTCTCTCTGCCCGCGCTGCTACTATTATTTCGTATTTTATTTCTTTTTTATTTCATGTTGTATTCGTACACCTTTACACAAATTTTCATACAACGGGAATTTACAAATTGTTTTTACATCATAATGAGTTATTACATCATAGGGTGAAAGAACCGTGTGGACTAGTTTCAAGTGGACGGACATCCACTTGAAACTAATCCGCGGTTCTTTCACCCAATGATATAATAAATATCATCATCATCATATCATTAACAGCTTATCATCATCATCATCATCATATCATTGGTCACTAGACGTAATCACAAGTACTCCTGACATCTTCAACTCTAACGCATTGTATCACATAATAAACATATTGTACCTTATAGGACCTACTCCATTCTCTTAGGACCTACTATATTCTCTAAGGTAAAATAGCAAAAAACAAGATAGCCCCTCGCTCTCCATTATGGAGAATGCAGATTATCCTGTCTCCAATTCTTGCCTTTCGCTTAATGTTGCTTCCAAGAACCTCCTTACGAATGTCCAAACATTTTTTCCACTCTTTGATTAGCATGTGTTCACCGGTTTCAGAAATTCGATATGCACAGGTGAGATCCGTAGGATGACCTGGCTGTAGGTTCAGAACTTCAAGGTGACCATTGTAATACATCAGATGAGGCACACAATCCATCAGGATTTTCTGTTGAAAAACATAGTAATAACTTCGTAGTTAGCAATGATGTACTAGTTTTAGAAGTATGCAAAAGATGCACGGATGTTGTAATAGTAAAATATCTTACCAGGGTATCTCCATAGAAGTTATCGTGGTTCAACAGGTGCACTAGTGGCACGTATTCACCATAATTTGGAGGAGTTCGATAATAGGTATTGTAATTCTCAAAAAAAGTACAATAAGCAATCAGATGATTTTTCTCCTTATAAGTTAATTCGGAGCCATCAGTGTAGTGGGTTTTGTCTACCATCTTCTGCACATTCTTTGAAGATTCAAAATAAGCTGTCAATGGAAATAAGCTGTCAACTATTTTGAAATAAACAATATAAATTAGTTAATAACTATGTTTGACAAACTCACATTGCGGTAGAATCGGAAGCGTATCAACAAGGACCCAAATGTCCATATTGTCTTGCTTGATGTCAGGATGACCAAGATCCGTGGTGACAATCATACCCTCATAAAACCATACATTTTGCAAAGTGCTTCCCAATTTTGACAACCAAAATGGGTTACGCTCTGAGAATTATACAGATTTACTTCAAAATAGATATCATGATGGGTCCTTAGGTGTATTTTCTTTGTTTGAAAATTTTCATGGTCTTCAAAACCCATCCTCTCCAAGACATAGCGTCTTGCATGGCATGGGATAAGCTAGTCGAATTGTAAAAGATGAAAATTAGACGTTGAAATAGTTGAAGTCATGCTTAATTACGAAATAAACACTTGTCGTTGTTGCGTACCGTTTCAACATCGAAGGTCTCCTCGAGCTTAATGCTAAAGCGCCGAACTTCGTCCAGCTCAACGAACCTGTCGCACATACCTCGATTGTCGTGGCACCAGCTGCACTCCCCCGGGGAGACTGTCGTCATCCGAGTACGACATTTCCTACGTTCATAATTCAAAGATTAAACTTGTACAATTAAATATATGTACTAAAAAACATAAATTAGATCATTATTTTTCAAAGAAAATCCAGGCCACTCGGTATTTCCCACATATTCTACCACAAGTCATGCCAGAATTCACGGAAAAATCTGGCATGACCTTTGCTAAAAAAGGACATATCGAGTGCCTGAAATTTGCCGGAACGGAAATTAATCAACACTCCGGCAAAACATAGGCCACTCGGAGGTGTAACCAAAACATGAAATAATTGCTTAAACTAAAAAATAACACCAAATATGGCATGTTCAACTAGTTCTATTAATTCAACTAGTTCTTACTAAATATAAACTTAATATAAAAATAAAAAAACTAGTTCTTTCTAAAAATGAAGTAGTTCAACTAATTATTAATTTACTTACTATACTAGTTCAACTAAAACTTAACTAGTTCAACTAAAACTAAACTAGTTCTATTAATTCAACTAGTTCTGACTAAATATAAACTTACTATAAATAGAAAGAAACTAGCACATCTACTACTACTAATTAACATCTAACTACTACATCTACTACTAATTAACATGTACTACTGCTAATTATACATCTACTACTAATTAACATCTATCCACTACTTCTAAAAATCATTATCTATGAACCCTAAATTAGCATCTACTACTGCTAAAATCATCTACTAACTAAGCAAAGAGAGAGGGGGTTGGGGAGGGGTGGGGGCTTACAGAGGGAGAGACGGTGGCGGGGAGGTGCTCGGCGACAGAGGGGTGGCGAGGGCGGGCTCGGGATCGGGAGGGCGGCGGTCCTGGGCGGCGGGCTCGGCGGGCTCGGTCGAGGGCGGCGGTAGTGAGGTCGAGGGCGGCGACAATGTGGTCGAGAGCGGTGGCGGTGAGGTTGAGGGCGGGCGGCGGCGGCGGCGGTGAGGGCGCAGGCGCGCTCG
>NC_041384.1:34782408-34811014 GCF_002162155.2 Triticum dicoccoides | reverse complement strand
AGGGAGTAGGGGAACAGGCCGGTGGGGAGGAAAGGAGGACTTAGCGAAATTTTGATGCGGGGGGGGGGGGTTAACTCGAACTAGCAGTAGCGCACGTACAGAATACGCGCTATAGCTAACTTATCTACAGCGCGTTTTGGGAAAAACCAGTACTGCTAATGGAAGAAGTTATTTCTTTTGTTTAGTAAAAACATCAAAAATATACATTGGTCATCATTGATCTTTTTGTGTATAATCTAAATAGTCAACATGAATCCTCACTATACCTGTATAGGCACAGGCGAGGATTCATATTGCAACCACAAATCATACACATATAGTTCAATGAAGACCAAGTGCTCGAGATAGGTTGAGAAGCAACATATTTAAGGTGGTAAACACCTTGTTCGCTTAGCAGTATGGGACTAAATTTAATTAGTTGCGGTCATACTTACCAGCAGCGAGTTTTGAGCAAAACCGCTGCTACTAAGTTCTTTAGCAGTAGCGCGTCCACGGGAAGGGCGCTACTACTATATCTAGCCTGGAGGCAACACCGTGGCAATTATAGTAGTAGCGCTCTTTTCACCTAGAGCGCTACTGCTACTCAGTCATTAGCAGCGCTCTTTTCTAAAGCTCGTTGCTGCTAATTAGCAGTAGCATTTGTTTTTATACCACGCTGCTGCTAAGATTCTGTGTATAAGGTTTTCCCTAGTAGTGGGGAGAGGCCACGGGGAGAGTGGGGGGAATGAGAGGGGGACGTGGGGGAGTGTGTGGCACTCGTAGGCGCATCCGGGGCGTCGGCGGAAGCAGGAGGTGGCCGGCGTGTGGCCGCGGGCGCCGGCCACGCGCTTCTCGTCCTCCTGGCGAGAGGAGGAGGACGACTGGCAGGAGCCAGTGGACTCGGCCGAGCCAGTGGGCCAAGTGGGCTGCGCCAGGTAAGTCTCTGTTCTCTCTCTCCTTTTCTGTTTTTCATTTATTCTATTATTTCTGTAACTTGAGGGCTTTATTAAAAATGCCAGGGCATTTCCAAAAATCATAAAATTAATCATGGCCACTGCTTAGAATATATCCAACAGCAAACATTTTAGTTTATGATTATTTAAGCACTTAAAATATTTTATAGCATTTAAATGCCCAAATGCAAATACTATAAGAATTAATCCAATGACCTTATGTTGTCCCAGAAAAATGTGAACCATTTTTGTCAAAGGTTTTAACCCAAAACAAAAAGGGTGGGCTTTTTAGAAGGGCATTTCAGGTTCATTGAAAAAGTTTTTAGTAAACCCTAGTTATTCCAGGAGGGTGCTGGGGGTTCTGTCATCCCCATTTCAAATTTAAGAGAAATTTAAACATGATGCACACTCTAATGCTTGAACTAGCTAGGGTGTGACATCTACAGCATTCACTTATTGCTAATTCTTCAAGTTGACTTTTCTGCTAAGTGAATGTGATCGGACGCATCCCCCTCTATGCTAACTCAACCCAGTCTATTCACAAATTCTTCATGGTGTTCTATTTGAAACCCGTTCAAAATCTTCATTGTGTCCATGTCAGCTGAAAAATTTGCAAAGGAAACTTCAAAATATTCTTATCTAAATTTTTGGCTTTTGTTGCTCTAACCGTTTCGCATCCCACGATGAGATTATTCTATTCACCCACGATCTCACACGATCTCCACTTCACAGTACGTGGGTGACACATGTCGCTAGGATGAGAAGGGTCAGGGGCACGTTCGTCTATTTTCCTTGGACGAACGGTTTTTCACCTCGGCTATAAATACCCCTCAACCTCCTTTGACCTCATTTACCCCGCTCAACCTCACCCCCTCGCTCGAGCTCTTTGACCTAGCGCCGCTGCTACTTTCTATCGTCACCGGTGAGGAAGAGCTTCACTGCCTCGACCTCGTCGCCATCGTACTCGCGCCGGCCGCGGAAATCTTCACTCCGCCGCCGCCGTAGCTGTCTTCCGCCGCCAAGTTAGGGCGTGGAAGATCTGAACGGACGAACTTCTCAACTTCAACTCCCAGTTCGTCGTGTTCTTTGTCAAGGGTAAATAAAATTTATTTTTACTGCCCTTGTTGATTCTAATGATTTCCACAAAAATTTCAAAAGGTGTTTATTATTCAACTTCCACACTCTTAAACACCACACTTGCATATGTTCTTGATTTGTTCCTCTAAGCAACGTTTTTCCTCAATATTTCTCAATTGAGTGGATTTTCAATATATACAACTCTGGAACCTAAGTCAAAGACCGCTTAGTGAAATTCCTCAAGACACCCCTGGTCAAATTCCATAAACTTGATGCTACGTCTTGAGCTTGCGTTGGTTTTCTCCGAAGAGGAAGGGATGATGCAGCAGAGTAGCGTAAGTATTTCCCTCAGTTTTTGAGAACCAAGGTATCAATCCAGTAGGAGGCCACGCTCAAGTCCCTCAGACCTGCACAAAACGATAGCTACTCGCAACCAACGCGATTAGGGTTTGTCAATCCCTTCACGGTCACTTACGAGAGTGAGATCTGATAGATATAATATTTTTGGTATTTTTGGTATAAAGATGCAAATTAAAAAGTAAAAGCAAAGTAAAAAGCAAAGCAAGATTAAAGTGATGGAGATTGATATGATGAGAATAGACCCAAGGGCCAAAGGTTTCACTAGTGGCTTCTCTCAAGAGCATAAGTATTCTACGGTGGGTGAACAAATTACTATTGAGCAATTGACAGAATTGAGCATAGTTATGAGAATATCTAGGCATGATCATGTATATAGGCATCACGTCCGTGACAAGTAGACCGAAATGATTCTGCATCTACTACTATTACTCCACTCATCAACCGCTATCCAGCATGCATCTAGAGTATTAAGTTGAAAACAGAGTAACGCCTTAAGCAAGATGACATGATGTAGAGAGATAAATTCATGCAATATGAAATAAACCCCATCTTGTTATCCTCGATGGCAATGATACAATACGTGCCTTGCTGCCCCTTCTGTCACTGGGTAAGGACACCGCAAGATCGAACCCAAAGCTAAGCACTTCTCCCATGGCAAGAACTACCAATCTAGTTGGCCAAACCAAACGGATAATTCGAAGAGACTTGCAAAGATAACCAATCATACATAAAATAATTCAGAGAAGATTCAAATATTATTCATAGATAGACTTGACCATAAACCCACAATTCATCGGTCTCAACAAACACACCGCAAAAAGAAGATTACATCGAATAGATCTCCACAAGAGAGGGGGAGAACTTTGTATTGAGATTCAAAGAGAGAGAAGAAGCCATCTAGCTACTAACTATGGACCCGAAGGTCTGAGGTAAACTACTCACACTTCATCAGAGAGGCTAGGATGATGTAGAAGCCCTCCGTGATGACGGCCCTCTTCCGGTGGAGCTCTCGAACAGGCCCCAAGAAGGGATCTCGTGGATACAGAAAGTTGCGGTGGTGGAATTAGGTTTTTGGCTCCTGTTCTGATCGTTTGGGGGTACGTGTGTATATATAGGAGGAAGAAGTACGCCGGAGGAGCACCGAGGGGCCCACGAGGCAGGGGGCGCGTCCTAGGGGGGTGCCCCCCACCCTCGTGACCGCCTCTTTTGTTCCTTGGAGCAGGGTCCAAGTCTCCTGGATCACGTTCGGTGAGAAAATCATGTTCCCGAAGGTTTTATTACCTTTGGACTCCGTTTGATATTCCGTTTCTTCGAAACACTGAAATATGCAAAAACAACAATTCTAGGCTGGGCCTCCGATTAATAGGTTAGTCCCAAAAATAATATAAAAGTGGAAAATAAAGCCAAATATAGTCCAAAATAGTAGATAATATAGCATGGAGCAATCAGAAATTATAGATACGTTGGAGACGTATCAGGCATCCCCAAGCTTAATTCCTGCTCGTCCTCGAGTAGGTAAATGATAAAAAGAGAATTTTTGATGCGGAGTGCTACTTGGCATAATATCAATGCAAGTCTTCTTAATTGTGGCATGAATATTCAGATTCGAAAGATTTAAGACAAAAGTTTATATTGACATAAAAAATAATAATACTTCAAGCATACTAATAAAGCAATTATGTCTTCTCAAAATAACATGGCCAAAGAAAGTTATCCCTACAAAATCATATAGTCTGGCTATGCTCTATCTTCACCACACAAAATATTTAAATCATGCACAACCCCGATGACAAGCCAAGCAATTGTTTCATAGTCTAACTTTTTCAAAACTTTTTCAATCTTCACGCAATACATGAGCATGAGCCATGGACATAGCACTATAGGTGGAATAGAATGGTGGTTGTGGAGAAGACAAAAAGGAGAAGATAGTCTCACATCAACTAGGCGTATCAACGGGCTATGGAGATGCCCATCAATAGATATCAATGTGATTGAGTAGGGATTGCCATGCAACGGATGCACTAGAGCTATAAGTATATGAAAGCTCAAAAAGAAACTAAGTGGGTGTGCATCCAACTTGCTTGCTCATGAAGACCTAGGGCAATTTGAGGAAGCCCATCATTGGAATATACAAGCCAAGTTCTACAATGAAAAATTCCCACTAGTATATGAAAGTGATAGCATGAGAGACTCTCTACTATGAAGATCATGGTGCTACTTTGAAGCACAAGTGTGGTAAAAGGATAGTAACATTGTCCCTTCTCTCTTTTTCTCTCATCAACTTTTTTATTTGGGCCTTTTCTCCTTTTTTATGGCCTCTTTTTATTTCGACTTCTTTGGCCTCTTTTTTTCGTCCGGAGTCTCATCCCGACTTATGGGGGAATCATAGTCTCCATCTTTCTTTCCTCACTGGGAATATGCTCTAATAATTGTGATCATCACACTTTTATTTTTCTTACAACTCAATACTTAGAACAAAATATTACTCTATATGAATGCCTCCGGCGGTGTACCGGGATATGCAATATGACAATGATGGAGTGTGTCATGATAAACGGAACGGTGGAATGTTGCATGGCAATATATCTCGGAATGGCTATGGAAATGCCATAATAGGTAGGTATGGTGGCTGTTTTGAGGAAGGTATATGGTAGGTGTATGATACCGGCGAAAAGTGTGCGGTATTAGAGAGGCTAGCAAAGGTGGAAGGGTGAGAGTGCATATAATCCATGGACTCAACATTAGTCATAAAGAACTCATATACTTATTGCAAAAATCTAGAAGTTATCAAAGCAAAGTATTATGCCCATGCTCCTAGGGGGATAGATTGGTAGGAAAAGACCATCGCTCGTCCCCGACCGCCACTCATAAGGAAGACAATCAATAAATAAATCATGCTCCTACCTCATCACATAACGGTTCACCATACGTGCATGCTACAGGAATCACAAACTTTAACACAAGTATTCTTTAAATTCACAACTACTCAACTAGCATGACTTTAATATTATCACCTCCATATCTCAAAACAATTATCATGCTTCAATCTTTTCTTAGTATTCAACACACTCAAAAGAAAGTTTCACAAATCTTGAATACCAAGCATACTATTATTAAGCAAATTACCATGCTATTAAGAGACTCTCAAAATAATTTAAGTGAAGCATGAGAGATCAATAGTTTCTTTAAAACAAATCCACCACCGTACTCTAAAAGATCTAAGTGAAGTACATAGAGCAAAATTATAATGCTCAAAAGATATAAGTGAAGCACATAGAGCAAAACTACTTAGCTCAAAAGATATAAGTGAAGCACATAGAGCAAAACTACTTAGCTCAAAAGATATAAGTGAAGCACGTATAGTATTCTATCAAATTTTAATTCATGTATGGATCTCTCAAAAGGTGTGTACATCAAGGATGATTGTGGCATACTAAGACACAAAAACACAAATAATACAAGACGCTCCAAGCAAAACACATATCATGTTGGTGCATAAAAATATAGCTCCAAGTAAATTACTGATGGAAGTGGACGAAAGAGGGGATACCTTCTGGGGCATCCCCCAGCTTTGACTTTTTGGTGTCCTTGGATTATCTTGGGGGTGCCATGGGCATCCCCAAGCTTAGGCTCTTGCCACTCCTTGTTCCATGATCCATCAAAAGAATTCACCCAAAACTTGAAAAGTTCACAACACAAAACTCAAAATAGAAAACTCGTGAGCTCCGTTAGCGAAAGAAAACAAAAGACCACTTCAAGGTACTGTAATGAACTCATTATTTATTTATATTGGTGTTAAAACTACTGTATTCAAACTTCTTTATAGATTATAAACTATTTTACTAGCCATAGATTCATCAAAATAAGCAAACAACACACGAAAAACAGAATCTGTCAAAAACAGAACAGTCTGTAGTAATCTGTAGCTACCTCAAGATATGGAACCCCAAAAATTCTAAAATAAATTTATGGACGTGAGGAATTTATCTATTAATCATCTTCAAAAAGAATTAACTAAATATCACTCTTCAAATAAAAATGAAAGCAGTTCTCATGAGCGCTAAAGTTTCTATTTCTTACAGCAAGTTCAACAAGACTTTCCCCAAGTCTTCCCAACGGTTCTACTTGGCACAAACACTAATTAAACGCAAAAAACACAACCAAAACAGAGGATAAATAATTTATTTATTACTAAACAGTAGAAAAAATTAAGGAATAAAAATAAAATTGGGTTTCCTCCCAACAAGCGCTATCGTTTAGCGCCCCTGGCTAGGCATAAAAGCGAGGATAGATCTAGGTATTGTCATCTTTGGTAGGCAATCCATAAGTGGCTCTCATGATAGTTTCATATGGCAATTTTATTTTGTTTCTAGGAAAGTGTTCCATGCCCTTTTTAATGGAAATTGAAATATAATATTCCCTTCCTTCATATCAATAATCGTACCAACCGTTCTAAGGAAAGGTCTACCAAGAATAATAGGGCAAGAAGGATTGCAATCTATATCAAGAACAACGAAATCTACGGGCACATAATTCCTATTTTCAACAATAAGAACATCATTAATCCTTCCCATATGTTTCTTAATAGTGGAATCTGCAAGATGCAAGTTTAGAGAGCAATCATCAAAATTACGGAAATCTAGCAAATCACACAAAGTCTTGGGAATAGTAGAGACACTAGCACCCAAATCACACAAAGCATAAAACTCATGATCTTTAATTTTAATTTTAATAGTTGGTTACCACTCATCATAGAGTTTTCTAGGGATAGAAACTTTCAACTCAAGTTTTTCTTCATAAGATTGCATCAAGGCATCAACAATATGTTCGATGAAGGCTTTATTTTGACTATAAGCATGTGGAGAATTTAGAACGGATTGCAACAAGGAAATACAATCAATTAAAGAACAACTTTCATAATTAAATTCCTTGAAATCCAATATAGTGGGTTTAGTAACATCTAGATTTTTATTTCTTTCAATCCCACTTTCATCAATTTCATCATTAATATCTAAATACTCCGAATTTTTAGAACGCCTTCTAGGTAAAGGAAGATCATATTCAGTTTCATCAAGATTCATATTACAAAACAAAGATTTAATAGGGCACACATCAATAACTTTTAGATCTTCATCTTGATTTTCATAGGAATTGGAGGAACACGCTTTAATAAAGGCATCTTTGGAAGCACGTATCCTAGCGGTTCTTTCCTTGCACTCATCAAAGGAAATTCTCATGGCTTTGAGAGACTCATTGATATCATGCTTAGGAGGAATAGATCTAAGCTTTAAAGAATCAACCTCAAGAGAAATTCTATCAACGTTTCTAACCAAATCATCAACTTTAAGTAATTTCTCTTCAAGCAAAGCATTAAAATTCTTTTGTGAATTCATAAACTCTTTAACACTATTCTCAAATTCAGAGGGCATCTTATTCTAATTTCCATAAGAGTTGTTGTAGGAATTCCCATAATTATTAGAAGGATTACTAGGATATGGCCTAGGATTAAAATTCCCTCTATAAGCATTGTTACCAAAATTATTCCTACCAACAAAATTCACATCCATATATTAATTGTTATTCTCAATCAAAGTGGACAAAGGCATATCATTAGGATTAGAAGAAACACTCTTAGTAGCAAATAATTTCATAAGTTCATCCATCTTTCCACTCAACACAATGATTTCTTCTATCGCATGCACTTTTTTATTAGAAGATCTTTCAGTATGCCATTGAGAATTATTAACCATAATATTATCTAGGAGTTTAGTAGCATCTCCTAAAGTGATTTCCATAAAAGTGCCTCCCGCGGCCGAATCTAAAAGATTTCTAGAAACAAAATTCAATCCGGCATAAAATTTTTGTATGATCCACAAATTCAAACCATGAGTAGGGTAATTACGTATCATTAATTTCA
Organism: Triticum dicoccoides; assembly: GCF_002162155.2. Taxonomy (NCBI): domain Eukaryota; kingdom Viridiplantae; phylum Streptophyta; class Magnoliopsida; order Poales; family Poaceae; genus Triticum; species Triticum dicoccoides. The sequence goes on along the minus strand of NC_041384.1, from coordinate 34,802,728 downwards.
TTCTCTCCCATGCTTGTGCAACATGTTCATGATCAACTTGTTTAAAGCTCATAATATCGTTTCTAAGAGAGATGATCTTAGCGGGAGGAAAATACTTAGAGATAAAAGCATCTTTGCACTTGTTCCATGAATCAATACAATTCTTAGGCAAAGACGAAAACCAAGCTTTAGCACGATCCCTAAGAGAAAAAGAAATAGCTTCAATCTAACGACATCCAAGCTTTATTGACATCTTTTTTCTTTTGCATATCACATAAATCAATGAAGCTATTCAGATGAGTAGCGGCATCTTCACTAGGAAGGCCGGCGAATTGATCTTTCATAACAAGATTCAACAAAGAAGTATTAATGTCACAAGATTCAGCATCGTTCAGAGGAGCAATTGGAGTGCTAATGAAATCATTATTATTGGTATTGGTGAAGTCACACAATTTAGTAGTATCTTGAGCCATCGCGACAAACAAGCAAACTAGCACACGAGCAAACAAGAACAAAGGGGAAAAAGAGGTAAATAGAGAGGGAGGATAGAGAGAGAGAGAGAGGGCGAATAAAACGGCAAGCGTGAATTGGGGGGAGAGGAAAACAAGAGGCAAATGGCAAATAATGTAGTGCGAGAGATAGAGATTGTGATAGGTACTTGGTATGTTGACTTTTTGCGTAGACTCCCCGGCAATGGCGCCAGAAATCCTTCTTGCTACGTCTTGAGCTTGCGTTAGTTTTCCCCGAAGAGGAAGGGATGATGCAGTAGAGTAGCGTACGTATTTCCCTCAGTTTTTGAGAACCAAGGTATCAATCCAGTAGGAGGCCACGCTCAAGTCCCTCGTACCTGCACAAAACGATAGCTACTCGCAACCAATGCGATTAGGGGTTGTCAATCCCTTCACGGTCACTTACGAGAGTGAGATCTGATAGATATAATATTTTTGGTATTTTTGGTATAAAGATGCAAAGTAAAAATTAAAAGCAAAGTAAAAAAGCAAAGCAAGATTAAAGTGATGGAGATTGATATGATGAGAATAGACCCGGGGGCCATAGGTTTCACCAGTGGCTTCTCTCAAGAGCATAAGTATTCTACGGTAGGTGAACAAATTACTGTTGAGCAATTGACAGAATTGAGCATAGTTATGAGAATATCTAGGCATGAGCATGTATATAGGCATCACATCCGTGACAATTAGACTGAAACGATTCTGCATCTACTACTATTACTCCACTCATCAACTGCTATCCAGCATGCATCTAGAGTATTAAGTTAAAAACAGAGTAACGCCTTAAGCAAGATGACATTATGTAGAGAGATAAATTCATGCAATATGAAATAAACGCCATCTTGTTATCCTCGATGGCAACGATGCAATACGTTCCTTGCTGCCCCTTCTGTCACTGGGTAAGGACACCGCAAGATCGAACCCAAAGCTAAGGACTTCTCCCATGGCAAGAACTACCAATCTAGTTGGCCAAACCAAACGGATAATTCAAAGAGACTTGCAAAGATAACCAATCATACATAAAAGAATTCAGAGAAGATTCAAATATTATTCATGGATAGACTTGATCATAAACCCACAATTCATCGGTCTCAACAAACACACCGCAAAAAGAAGATTACATCGAATAGATCTCCACAAGAGAGGGGAAGAAATTTGTATTGAGATTCAAAGAGAGAGAAGAAGCCATCTAGCTACTAACTATGGACACGAAGGTCTGAGGTAAACTACTCACACTTCATCGAAGAGGCTAGGATGATGTAGAAGCCCTCCGTGATGATGGCCCTCTTCCAGCGGAGCTCCGGAACAGGCCCCAAGATGGGATCTCGTGGATACAGAAATTTGCGGAGGTGGAATTAGGTTTTTGGCTCCTGTTCTGATCGTTTGGGGTACGTGTGTATATATAGGAGGAAGAAGTACGCCGGAGGAGCACCAAGGGGCCCACGAGGCAGGGGGCGCGCCCTAGGGGGGGGCGCCCCCCACCCTCGTGACCGCCTCTTTTGTTCCTTGGAGCAGGGTCCAAATCTCCTGGATCACGTTCGGTGAGAAAATCACGTTCCCGAAGGTTTTATTCCGTTTGGACTCCGTTTGATATTCCGTTTCTTCGAAACACTGAAATAGAAAAAAAACAACAATTCTGGGCTAGGCCTCAGGTTAATAGGTTGGTGCCAAAAATAATATAAAAGTGGAAAATAAAGCCCAATATAGTCGAAAACAGTAGATAATATAGCATGGAGCAATCAAAAATTATAGATACGCTGGAGACGTATCACTTGATTGTTTTAAAAAACTTCTGAGAACGCACATGAACTGTCCAAATTCTTCGCAACTATACTCTGTTCACAGGTACACATGTCTGCTGCTGAATCTCTAGGTTCTCATCAACTTAACTCATTTGCAGCATTCCTCGAAGACAAATTGCATACCTCATCAGAGAATTCAATTGTTTAAATCCTCAGTTGAAGAAAATGGCTGATGGCAAAAGACCTCAGAAGGGAGGCAAGAGACTAGAAGTGAATACTGCTTTCGAGATTCCTGATGACATCTATGCAGGATATTGCACTGCTGATGAAGCAATTCATGGCAAGGAGACAAAGAATGAGCGCAAAGTGCGCATTCAGAGGATAGAGAGGAGATGGGCACGAGAATGGAGGGAGTACAAATATGTGACTCCCAAGTATATGAAGAAATTCGCACTACACCCTCCATGCCCAAGACCTCCATTGGCACCAGGACAAGTTGCTAATCCCTCTAGCATCAAAAGAGGTGAGGAATTTCCCAAGGAGTGGGCAAAGCGGCAAGCTAAGTTGGCCAAAATGGCCAAAGAAGCAGTAAAGAAATTCAATGAAGATTCTGCTACTGCCGCTGCTGAGGCCTCTGCTAGCAAGCCCAAGAAGGCTATGCCCAAGAAGCCTGCTCATAAGCCCAGTTCCTCAGCTTCAATGCCCTCATGGCCAAGCTCCTCAAAGCCCTCACGGCTCGTGCCTCATGCTACTTCCTCCAAAGCAGCTACAGTCCCCACTGCAAAATCCACAGGTGCTACTGCAAAGTCCACGACACCTGTGCATCTCGCCTCTTGTCAAAGGACCATTGGAATGTCAGTTGCTTCAAGAGTTTCTGCAAGTTCTTCAGCTCCTCCCCAGTCTTCAACATCTCCAACCTTGCTGAAGACAAAAGCCATTGCTGGACGAGGCACGGGGCCAAGTCCTCACAAGAAGCAGATCGCCTTTCAAGAAACGTCTAGTGAAGACGAAGCTGATGATGAAGAATTGGCTGAAATCATCAGAGATCGACAAGCATGGGCCGCTAGAGCCAAAGGCAGTGAAGTGCCACTTCTGCTGGATCCCAAGTTGATCCTTGATTTCATCGATCTGTGGCATAAGGACCCCAACACTCCTCTGCCTGATCTGAATCTCACACCTGCCAAAGTAAAATGCTCAATGCCTTCATTGGCGAAGAAAAATGGAAATTTGAAAAGGCCAGACAAGTGAAGAAAGCTCAGTACAAGAATAAGCGTTTACTAAAGAAAAATGTTGTGACAATGACTCCCGATGAACTTGTGACTATGAAAATTTGATGCATATCATGTTGATTGGCTGGGAGCCAAAGTAAGATTCATCAACGTGATGAAGAAATTCACATCAAATGTTGCAGCTTCATCGCAACAAGAATTTCCTTAGGTCAAGACATCTGCTTAGACTACTGAAGAACATGCAAGCACAGCTGGTGAAAATCAGGATGTTGAAGAAAATGAAAGCACCAGGGCTGATGAAGAAATTCCAGCTACTGAAGAAATTGCCAAGGCAACCTCCACTGTTACGCCTGATGAACAACCTAGGCCAGTTGAAGCATCTGCTACTGTGCCTGAGGAAACTGAACATGCCAGGGCAACTGCATCAGTTGTGCCTGAAGAAACTGAACCAATTTCCTCTGCTCCTCCTGCACAGATGATAAGCATCAACCTTCCTTCTGCATCAGAAGCGAAGAAGACCAAAGCTGCGGAGCGGGCAGCTGTGAAGAAAAGGAAAACATCTGCATCCACAGAGTCTTCAGAACCAAAGAAAGTGAAGACTTTGATGACCTCTTTTGCAAACCCAATAGATGTTGTTCCAATATCAAGCATTCCATCAAAGGAGATTGTTACCTTTGGTGAGGAATATGTGATTCCTAGTGAATCGGATGAAGACATTCCTTCTGCTGTCACGTCAGAGCAGTTGGATGAAAAATTGAAGTGCATGTTATCCCTTCAACTCCGCTGGTATCATCGCCCATGCCCCAGTTCACAGCTGAACAGGCGGGCGTTGAAGAAATTGATGAAGAAGACGAGGATGTGGACATTGGGTCAACAACTCCAATTCATAATGATGACTATTGGGAAAGCCATCACCCCAATTCTCCACTGACAACACCTCTGCATCAACTTCCTCTGTCCCCGGTCCAAACCGAAGAAATTCATACGGGCTCTGAAGAACGTCAAGCTTCTCTTCTCTCAATTCCAGAAGAAGTTTCGGCCACTAGTGCTTAAGAAATGGTGGCCTAGGCTACTGTTGATGACACTGCTCCTAAAATTCCTCAGCATGTGGCTCCAGAGACTGTGATTCAAGATGTTGTGAAGACTTCAACTGCTAATCTTCAGCCCAAGTCACAGAATCCTCACACCAAGAAGCAGAAGTTCAAGGCTGATGACTTCTTTGATGAGCATCATTTCTTCCCTGACTACAATCCATATGACTCGGCATGACTTTGTCGCAAGCGTTTTTGGACTGCCAGCCAGATGAATTTCTATTCCTCATTGTTGTTTGATAAGGACAAAGTTTTTGACCATGAGCAACTTCCTCATGTGGACATGGAGTCTCTACCGTGCATCACCCCAGTCCTCAGTTTTCTTCATGATGCTAGACCACTCAATTTCTGCACTGTCTGCGATTGGAATGAATAACTCATTCGAAGAACTCATTCTTTAATTCTTCGCCATGCTACACATCACTGGAAATGTTGAAGATGTCAATTCATGGGTGCTGGACTGGATGACTGAAAACACTCACTACAAAGCTCCGGCCTCTGAATTGCTTCACGCCATCCCAGTCAATCCACCCAGTGGAGGTGCAAGGCTCATCTATGCTGAACCTGAACTCACCAACCATCTGATGTAAGTACTGATGAAGCCTTTGGCCAGGCCAAGCTCCAAGGACCAGATTCATAGTGAAGGAATTGCTCTATGTGCAAAGGACGATCTACAGAATATTGACCAAAACCCTCAGTCCAATCAAGGGCCACAACTCTGATGAAGAAAATGTTGTTGGCATTATGAAGAATCTTCTATTCAATATCATTCATGGTATTCCTATCAACTATCATGATTTCTTCATGAGGACTTTGACCAATGCTGCTTTGTCACCGTTTGAGTTGAAGCCTTACGCTGCATGTATCAGGAGATTCATCAGATCAAGGTCTTCAATTCATTACAAGGCTGACTTTCAAAACCCAATGAACGACACCACGACAGGCCCTACCTCAATGAACGACCCCAACAACGCTGGCACTCCTCCATCGACATCGTGATGATATTCTTCAGGGGCGTTAGTCCTCATTTTTCGTCCCTTTTGGTCATTTGATGACAAAGGGGGAGAAATTTGATTTAGTATTAAAGCGGGTCTCTTATATGGGCATTTTTTGTTAAGTTACAACTCTCGCTCTTCTGAAGTGTTTGTTGGATCGAGTTGTAAACTTAAGCCCCATGGTGGTCTAATACTTTTGCTCTGTTTTCTGCATTATATTTCCTCAAATATGTTAATGCACACATGCTGAATTATATCGGTCACCATATTTCATTATGCATTTCAAATTCTACATATCATATGTTAAATGCGTGTATGAATTACAAGATATAGGGGGAGATCTCCATGATTCTACTCTACAATGTGCATTTTCTATTTCAAAGCAAATTCCTAAAATATGCACAATTTCAAAGGGAGTTCTTCTATATATATATCTTGCAATCAAATTCCTCAATATCAGTATTTACACTTCATATGTTTATCCCCGTTGAAAACTTAACCTATATTGTTATCAATCACCAAAAAGGGGAAGATTGTAATTGCATCTAGTACCCCTTAGTGATTTTGGTGTATTAAAGACTTATAGGTAAAGGGACTAATGTGTTTGTGAGTGTACACAGGTCTATAAGTCTATGAGGAGTTTGATATTTACGATGAAAGTCGACCCCTAAAAATGAATGTCTTCAGCTGAAGACTTTGGTTTTCTTCAAGACTTTGAAAGTGAAGAAATTGGTGGGACCGTGAAGACTTGGTCTTCATGCGAGGAATATGAAGTGTGAAGATTTTCGTTTTCGTAGTTTCATTTTTCTCTTTCTTGAGTCATAAGAAACACCGTACTGTTAAAGGGGGTCGAGGTAAAACTAAGGAAAACTTTCCAAGTGATGCTCATCTCAAAATCCTACACCTACCCAATCCTTTTGAGTGAAGCCATTGGAAATCTCATACAGTTTAGTCAATATCTTCAGTAATAGAGACAGAGTTCTTCTGTTCTCTGAGGAATTTTTCCTAACTGAGGAGTTAAGAATTCGCCAGTGCGGATTACCTACAAGTCAGGAACATGATAGCCCTGGGGAATTTGATACTCAAATATCCAACCGTTGATGTGCTACGCGCTAGCTATCCCAAAATATCTACCCACCTAACGTTCATATCATTGAAGGGCATTTATGTATTATCATGTCGGGCTTCTCCCTAGGCTATAAATAGCCGCCCCGTACAACCACTAGTTGGTTGGCTTCTCTGAGAGAAATTGTCACTTGTCATTGAGAACATCCCATCCTCCGAGGACTTTGAGCAAAAATCATCAACTGAGGAAAACCCAAACCCAAAAACCTACAAACCCAAAGTGATTGAGCATCACTGAAGAGATTGTTCCTGTGTGGAACTGATGATTGTTACCTTTGAGGGCTGTGTATCCTGCAGACAGTTAGGCGTCATGGTCTAGAGCATGAAAGAGGAAATTGTGGATCGCCGAGTGACCAAGTCTGTGAAGGTTTTGAAGTCACCTGAAGACTTACCACGAGTGATTGGGCGATGTCTGTGTGATCTTAGCTCAAGGAGAATACAGTGAGGACTGTGTGTCCGAGACTATGTGTCCTCAGGTTTAAATACCCAGCTGCTCCAACCAGACGTACGACTGTTACATCAGTTGGAACTGGTGTACCAAATCATTGTCTTCACCAAGCTACTGGTTCTATTTGCTCAACCCTTTCATTTCCTCATTCTTGTGTTGAAGTACTTGATCATTACTCTTTGAAGACTTTGACTGAAGACTTTCTCAATTTCCTCAATCCTACTTCTTCAGTCAATTTGTCTTCAGCCTGCTTATCCTGTCCTCACGCTACTTGTACTCTGTGCTTGTTTTCATTTCATCATGATGACTGTGCTACTGCTCTGTTATGCTTGCACCTGAGTACTTATTCTGCTGCCAAGTAGTTCGTTGCTTAGGAATTTACTCACCTTGAAATTCCTCTATGACGAATTTGTAAAAATCGCCTATTCACCCCCTCTAGTCGATATAACGCACTTTGAATTTGTATCAGAGCAAGGTACTCCCTTGTTCTGTGTGATTATGGTATAACCACCTGGAGTTTTAGTTATGTCGACTGCAGGCATGATCAAGGTCTCGGCTGGGTGTCCTACCTTCGATGGGACGGACTAGCCCTATTGGAGGAATAATAGTGAATGCATCTTGAGGCAATTGAAAACGATCTCTGGTACGTTGTGGAAAATGGCATTCCCTCCGTCACTCCTACAATCAATGATGCTGATGTGAAGAGATTCAAGCAACTCGACCCTCAAGTGAAGAACATCATATGTGGCCATCTGAGCAAAGGGTAGTATGGCAGAATGAGTGCTTTGGAGATAGCTAAGCTTATCTGGGATAGGCTGTAAAGGGCAATGAAGGAGTCTCAACTCAACGCGACTCTCGAGTTGATGTTCTTTGCAATCTCTTCAACCGCTTCAAAATACTTGACAATGAAAATGTTCGGCAAACCTTCGATCGCCTCACTGACATCTCAAATGAGATTCAAGCACTTGGTGCTAGTGACATCACCGACCATGAGGTGGTAAAGAAATTGCTGAGATCATTGGATTCCTCAGTTGACACTCTTGCACTCATGATTCAAGAACATGGAGCCTACAAGTCACTTGATCCTGCTGATATCCTCGAGAGGCTAAATACTCATGAGTTCCAGCTTGCTGAGAAGAGAGATCTCTACGGATCGAGCTATGGCAGATCACGCACACTGAAGACCAAGGCAGTCTTTGAATCTGAAGGAGAAGATTCTGGTAGCAGCCTTGGTGATCCTGAAGAACTGAGTCAAGAGCTAGCAATGCTCGAGAGGAAATTCCAGAAGTTCTCAAGGCGTGGTCGCTTTGGTAAATCGTCAAGAGGTGATGACTTGAAATCAGATTCCTCATCCCGTGACTACAAGAAGAGAACCTGCCACAAATGCAAGAAACCTGGTCACTAAATTACTGATTGTCCTCAGTGGGAGAAGGAATCAAAGAAGAACAAATACAAGGATTATAGTTCTGATGACGCAAAGAAGAAAAAGAAATCTTCAAAGTCCTCATCATCAAAATCTTCGAAGTCCTCATCTCACAAGAAGAGCAGCTCCAAAAAGGCTCGGGCATTCATCGGCAAGGAAATGGACTCTGAAGCTGAATCTGAGGAAAATGAGGAAGAAGAGGCATCTGAGGAGTCGGAATCTAGTGTGGCGAGCCTAGCCCTCGTTACTTCTTTCGTCAGCAAGTCTATCTTCAACTCTGAGGAAAATGACTATCCCAACACTGCTGACGATGGCGATGATGACTACGCTCCCACCTATTGCTTCATGGCAAAAGGTGGCAAGGTACTCAAATATCTCTCCTCTAAATTAAGTGAGGATGAATCTGATGAAAACCTCAAGCCCAACTATTCTAAACTTGCTAAGATTGTTGTAAAGCAACAAAATGCTTTTTAAAAGGTTCGAAATATGCTAGACAAAAGCGATAACTTGTTGGGTGAAGAAATGTATCAAAATCAAATTCTGACTGATAATCTTCACATACTTTAGTCTAAGTTTGACAACCTTCAAAGTCATCATAACACTCAGATCATGAGAAGCTTTCTTATGAATTTCTTCAAAGAAAGCAAGATCTTGAGAAGCTAAGGGTGAGTTATGAAGATCTTCAGAAGGAACGTGATTCATCGCTTGCTCAATAGATCAGTGCCGCTTAGGCTGAATTCATTCCACCATGTTTGAAATGCATTGAACGTGAATCTGCTAATTCTTCATCTGAAACTTCAAATGCTTCTATTGCTGGAAATTCTTCAATCTACTAATTTTTGCGGTCCGGCGGTGGCTCCGTCTGGCCGACGACGACTCGGCTGGGGATCGAAATCAGAGCAGTCGCAGCCTGGCAGGGTGGCCAACTCGCTGGGTTGACCCCTGTGCGGGGCTGTGTTAGGGACAAGCAGAGGAGCAGGCGGCAGCGGCGTAAGGATTTTGCTGGGCAACCACCTCAAAACATTATTGCTCCAGTGGGAAAAGATGGAAGGGATAAAGAAAATGCCATGGACATCCAAATCTCATGGGAGAAAGAAAGCTTCAGACGTGGTTTCCTTCGGGTTCTGATTATTTTAGCATAGGGAGGAATTTGGCAATGTTTTGGTAGGCCAGTGCCTTCCGCCACTCGCCTCGACCCGGTGCCCTGCCAACCACGACCACCACCTCGGAGGCACGAGTGGAGGTGGTGGTGGTCGGCTGGTCTCCTCGCCGTGCCACTCTGTGCCTCTCGGTGCGTAATCATGTGCACGATGTGTGTCTTGACCCTATTAGCTGGCGGACGTTGGTCAGGGAGCTATTGGGGAACGCAGTATTTAAACTTTTTTACCTGCGATCACGGAAGATCTATCTAGGATATGTGTAGCAATGAGCGGGGAGAGTGTGTCCACGTACCCTCGTAGACCGAAAGCGGAAGCGTTTAGTAACGCGGTTCATGTAGTCGAACGTCTTTGTGATCTAACCGATCCAAGCACCGAACGTACGTCACCTCCGCGTTCAGCACACGTTCAGCTCGATGCCGTCCCTCGATCTCTTGATCCAGTTGAGGAGGAGGGAGAGTTCCGTCAGCATGACGGCATGGCGATGGTGATGATGAAGTTACAGGCGCAGGGCTTCGCGTAAGCACTACGATGATATGATAGAGGTGTGTAAGTGTGGAGGGGGCACCACACACGGCTAAGAGAAGGCTTGATGTGCCTTTGGGGTGCCCCCTGCCCACGTATATAAAGGAGGGAGGGAGAGAGGCCGGCCCTCTAGGGGCGTGCCAAAAGTATGGAGTCCTACTAGGACTTCCAAGTCCTAGTAGGAATCCCTATCCTTTTCGGAGTAGGAGAGAAGGAAAGAGGGAAATAGAGAGGGAGTAGGAAAAGGCCAGGGGGAAGCCGCCCCTTCCCCTAGTCCAATTCGAACCCATGGGGGCGCGCCACCTCCCCTTGGCCTGCCTCCTTCTTTTCCTGTATGGCCCAATAAAGCCCATTACTTCTCCCGATGAATTCTCGTAACTCCCGGTACTCCGAAAAACACCAGAATCACTTGGAACATTTCCGATGTCTGAATATAGCCTTCCAATATATGAATCTTTACCATTCAGCCATTTCGAGACTCCTCGTCATGTCCGTGATCTCATCCGGGACTACAAACAAACGTCGGTCATCAAATCGCACTACTCATAATACAAATCGTCATTGAACGTTATGGGTTTGAGAACTATGTAGACATGACCGAGACACATCTCTGATCAATAACCAATAGCAGAACCTGGATGCTCATATTGGCTCCTACATATTACACGAAGATCTTTATCGGTCAAACCGCATAACAACATACATTGTTCCCTTTGTCATCGGTATGTTACTTGCCCGAGATTCAATCGTCGGTATTATCATACCTAGTTCAATCTTGTTACTGACAAGTCTCTTTACTCATTCCGTAATGCATCATCCCGCAACTAACTCATTAGTTACAATGCTTGCATGGCTTATAGTGATGTGGATTAACGAGAGGGCCCAGAGATACCTCTCCAATACATGGAGTGACAAATCCTAATCTCGATCTATGCCAACTCAAAAAACACCTTAATAGACACCTATAGAGCATCCTTATAATCACCCAGTTACGTTGCGATGTTTGATAGCACACAAGGTGTTCCTCTGGTATTCAGGAGTTGCATAATCTCATAGTCAGAGGAACATGTAGAAGTCATGAAGAAAGCAATAGTAATAAAACTAAATGATCATTATGCTAAGCTAAGGAATGGGTCTTATCCATCGTATCATTCTCTAATGATGTGATCCCGTTCATCAAATGACAACACATGTCTATGGTCAGGAAACTTAACCATCTTTGATTAACGAGCTACTCAAGTAGAGGCATACTAGGGACTCTCTGTTTGTCTATGTATTCACACATGTACTAAGTTTCTGGTTTAATAGAGATCTAGCATGAATAATAAACATTTATCATGATATAAGGAAATATAAATAAAAACTTTATTATTGCCTCTATGGCATATTTCCCTAAAAACATCAGGGGGAGCCACGAAACCACTTTTCCACCGCCGCAACTTTCTGTACCCGTGAGATCCCATCTGGGGCCTTTTCCAGCGATCTGCCGGAGGGGGATTTGATCATCGAGGGCTTCTACATAAACACCATAGCCTCTCCGATGATGTGTGAGTAGTTTACCACAGACCTTTGGGTCCATACTTATTAGCTAGATGGCTTCTTCTATCTCTTTGGTTCTCAATACAAAGTTCTCCTCGATGTTCTTGGAGATCTATTCGATGTAATAATTTTTGCGGTGTGTTTGCCGAGATCCAATGAATTGTGGATTTATGATCAAGTTTATCTATGAACAATATTTGGTTCTTCTCTGAATTCTTATATGCATGATTTGATATCTTTGCAAGTCTATTCGAATTATCGGTTTAGTTTGGCCTACTAGATTGATCTTTCTTGCAATGGGAGAAGTGCTTAGCTTTGGGTTCAATATTGCGGTGTCCTTTCCCAGTGACAGTAGGGGCAGCAAGGCACGTATTGTATCGTTGCCATCGAGGATAAAAAGATGGGGTTTATATCATATTGCTTGAGTTTATCCCTCTACATCATGTCATCTTGCCTAAAGCATTACTCTGTTCTTATGAACTTAATACTCTAGATGCATGTTGGATAGCGGTCGATGTGTGGAGTAATAGTAGTAGATGCATAATCGTTTTACTCTACTTAACATGCAAATGATGCCTATATTTCATAATCATTGCCTAGATATTCTCATAACTATGCGCTATTCTATCAATTGCTTAGCAGTAATTTGTTCACCCACCGTAATACTTGCTATGATGAGAGAAGCCACTAGTGAAACCTATGGCCCCGGGTCTCTTCCTTATTATATTGCATCTCTTTTATTGTCGCATCTCCTTTACTATTTTGCAATGTTACTTTCCAATCTATACAACAAAAATACCTAAAATATTTATCTTACTATCTTTATCAGATCTCACTTTCGCAAGTGACCATGAAGGGATTGACAACCCCTTTGTCGCGTTGGTTGCGAGGTTCTTGATTGTTTGTGCACATACTAGGTGACTTGCGTGTTATCTCCTACTGTATTGATACCTTGGTTCTGAAAAACTGAGGGAAATACTTACACTACTTTGCTGCATCATGCTTTCCTATTCAAGGGAAAACCAACACATGCTCAAGAGATAGCAAGAAGGAATTCTGGCGCCGTTGCCGGGGAGATCTACGCTCAAGTCAATACATACCAAGTACCCATCACAAACTCTACTCCCTCGCATTACATTATTTGCCATTCCCCTCTCGTTTTCCTCTCCCCCACTTCACCTTTGCCGTTTTATTCACCCTTCTTTCGTTCGTCCTTCTGCTCGCTCGTGTTACCATGTGCCTTCTATTAGATTGCATCTTCGCTTGCTAAATATCTATTGTTATGGATCATCATCCTCTTGCTAATCTTTTTAAAAGACCCAATTATGATGAACCGATTGCTAGTGAGTTGAGTGCACTAGATTATCTCTATGAGGTTTTGCTTGAAATTCGTGAATCTGAAAATTGTGATGAAGTGTTGAAAGAAGAAAATTATAAAGTGATTCACGGTAGCTCCTTGAATGAAAAGCATGATTGCAATGATGTTATTATAAATTCTATTAATGTCAATTTTGTTAATGATATGCAAAACCCTAAGCTTGGGGATGCTAATTTTTCTATGTCTACTACTTGTTGCAATGATCATGATTGGGGTGATTTTTCTTATGATCTTGAAATTTTATTTAAGCCCCATGATGAATATGAGATTGATAATAATGTTTGAAATAATATTGAGAGTGGGTTTGGAAGAGTGTCAACTTTAGATCCCACATATTTGGATAATGTTCAATCTTATGAAGTTTTTGATAAAAGTGGGTTCGAAGAGGTCATGACTTTATTTTATGATAATCCCACTATTTCAGAAGTGTGTCAACTTTGCATGCATATGGATCATGAAGATAAAATTTTATGTGATAGTTATATTGTTTAAATTGATTATGATCCTACATGTAATTATTATGAGAGAGGAAAATATGATTGTAGAAATTTTCATGTCACTAAATTACCTCTCGTTATGTTGAGATTGCTATTGTCTCTTTCCTCTTCCATGCATATGCTAGTTTTTGTTTGCTATGATAATTTGTTTGCCTATAAGATGTCTATGCATAGGAAGTATGTTAGACTTAGATGTCTTTTTCACATTCTATATGATGCTCTCTTTGTGCTTCAATTCTAGTCTTTCATGTGAGCATCATCAAAATTGTCAATGCCTAGCTAGAGGCGTTAAACGATAGCGCTTGTTGGGAGGCAACCCAATTTTATTTTTTTTCTTTACTTTTTGTTCCTGTTTAGTAATAAATAATTTATCTAGCCTCTGTTATGATTGTGTTTTTTATGTTTTAATTAGTGTTTGTGCCAAGTAAAGCCTTTAGGATCTTCTTGGGTGATTGTTGCTTGATCTTGCTGATAAAAACAGAAAGTATGCGCTCACGAAAATAATTTTCATTTTTCAGAAGAGAGCGATAAAATACAAATTCCAACTGAAGTAGATCAATATACAAATTATTTATGTAGTCCTAATTTTTCATAGTTTTTGGAGTTACAGAAGTATTCGAAACCTTCAGATTGCTACAGACTGTTCTGTTTTGACAGATTCTGTTTTTTGTGTGTTGTTTGCTTATTTTGATGAATATATGGCTAGTATTGGGGGGTATGAACCATAGAGAAGTTGAAATATAGTAGGTTTAACACCAATATAAATAAATAATAAGTTAACTATAGCATATTAAAGTGGTGGTTTTCTTTCATATACTAACGGAGCTCATGAGATTTTCTGTTGAGTTTTGTGTTGTGAAGTTTTCAAGTTTTTGGGTGAACATTTGATGGATTTTGGAACAAGGAGTGGCAAGAGCCTAAGCTTGGGGATTCCCATGGCACCCTAAGGTAAAATTCACGGACAACCAAAAGCCTAAGCTTGGGGATGCCCCGGAAGGCATCCCCTCTTTCGTCTTCGTCTATCGGTAACTTTACTTGAGGCTATATTTTTATTCACCACATGATATGTGTTTTGCTTGGAGCATCTTGTATGATTTGAGTCTTCGCTTTTTAGTTTACCACAATCATCCTTGCTGTACACACCTTTTGGGAGAGACACGCATGAATCGGAATTTATTAGAATACTCTATGTGCTTCACTTATATCTTTTGAGCTAGATAATTTTGCTCTAGTGCTTCACTTATATCTTTTTAGAGCACGGTGGTGGTTTTATTTTATAGAAATTATTGATCTCTCATGCTTCACTTATATTATTTTGAGAGTCTTTTAGAACAGCATGGTAATTGGTTTGGTTATAAAATTAGTCCTAATATGATGGACATCCAATATGGGTATATTAAAAACTTTCATATATAGTGCATTAAAAACTATGAGAAGTTTGATACTTGATAATTGTTTTGAGATATAAAGATGGTGATATTAGAGTCGCGCTAGTTGAGTAATTTTGAAATTGAGAAATACTTGTGTTGAGGTTTGCAAGTCTTGTAGCATGCACGTATGGTAACCATTGTGTGACAAATTTGAAGCAGGAGGTGTTCTTTGAGTGCCTTCCTTATGAGTGGCGGTCGGGGAAAAGCGATGGTCTTTTCCTACCAATCTACCCCCTAGGAGCATGCGCGTAGTGCTTGGTTTTGATGACTTGTAGATTTTTGCAATAAGTATGTGAGTTCTTTATGACTAATGTTGAGTCCATGGATTATACGCACTCTCACCCTTCCACCATTGCTAGCCTCTCTTGTGCCGCGCCACTTTCGCCGGTACCATAAACCCATCATTTACCTTCCTGAAAACAACCACCGTACCTACCTATTATGGCATTTCCATAGCCATTTTGAGATATATTGCCATGCAACTTTCCACCGTTCCGTTTATTATGACACGCTTCATCATAGTCATATTGCTTTGCATGATCATGTAGTTGAAATCGTATTTGTGGCATGGCCACCATTCATAATTTTTTTATACATGTCACTCTTGATTCATTGCACATCCCGGTACACCGCCGGAGGCATTCACATAGAGTCATATTTTGTTCTAAGTATCGAGTTGTAATTCTTGAGTTGTAAGTAAATAAAAGTGTGATGATCTTCATTATTAGAGCATTCACTACTAGGAAAAGGGCTATAGATAGGATTGATTCTAATGGCGCACCGTGGAAGCAGTGCGCCACTACTATATACTAATGGCGCACCTGTTTGTGATACGCCATTAGTGTGGAAGACACTAATGGCGCACCGTAAACAGGGTGCGCCACTAGTATGAATTATTTTTTTTCCATTTCCCATACATACTAATGGCGCATCGGGTCCATAATGCGCCATTACTATCTATAACTACTAATGGCGCACCAAGCAGGCAGTGCGCCATTACTGTAAATTTTGTTTTATTCTTTTTTTTGGAAAACTACTAATGGCGCATCGTGGCACAGTGCGCCATTACTAGTTTAAACTAGTAATGGCGCACTCGGAGGAGATGCGCCATTAGTACATATACTTATTATTTTTACTTTTTTGCAAAACTACTAATGGCGCACCGTAAGCTGATGCGCCATTAGTAACCAGGGTTACTAATGGCGCATTTTCCTACGGTGCGCCATTAGTAACCTGGGACCAACAAGATATTTTGGACAGCCCACACCTACCCACTCACTTTCCCCACTTCATTCCATCCACCTCCTTCTCCAAGCTTTCGGCCATCTCCTCCTCCTCACCTCATTTCCACCATAGATTCAACAAAATTAAGTGGTGAAATTACCTTTTTTTGATAGGTAAGTAAGGGAAAGCTATCTTCATGATATAGATCTACTTTTTTTCTCCCTAGCTCGCTCCAACAACGTGCACATGCACTTTTTGTGGCCTAGCTAGATCTATGTATGTTTGTGGTGTTGCATGTGTTTGTGGTGTTGCATATATGTTTGTGTTTGAAGGTACCGGTATTTGAAATATGCGATAGTTGCCAATATTTTGCCGGAATGTTTTGATTCATTTCCGTTTCAGCGAGAATTTTGGCACTATGCATTCTTTTTGGTCCTATTTTTAGGGAAGGTCATGCCAAATTTTTTCTTGGTTCTAACATATCATTTTGCTCTACCCCGCAGGCGACCATGGTCCGCACGATGACTGAAGGCATCGTGAATAGGTTTTTGAGCTCCACGAAGGCCGAGATGCTTCAAAAGAACGAGACGGAGATAAGATGTCCATGTCGAAGATGCAAGCTGAAGAGCCTTATTGCGGACCCGGATTCTGGGCAGGTGCGGGACCACCTGCTCTTGCGTGGTTTCATGGATGGCTATCGGTGGCAAGGTGATGAAGATGACTATCAAGTCGTCCATGGCCGGGGCCGGGCAAGAAATGAGGAAGGGCAACAAGACAAGTACCACCGCGGCGAGGGCGGGCAAGAAGACGAAGAATCTCCAGGACATGATCACGACGGTGATGCTGTACACAGTCATCATGTAGAAGATGTCATACATGATGATGAGGAAGATCAAGACGAAGGGAATGATCATGAAGATGAAGATGCCGGAGCAGACGACGATGGAGGCTGGGTGCAGGACCCTCATATTCAAGAGCTGCTTCTCAAGCGGACGGATAACGCAAGAGCTGCCGCCCGAGAGAAAGCCAAGCTGGATCAACTGGAGATAGACGCGGTTACTCCATTGTATGAAGGATGCAGGCCCGAGGATACCCGCCTGAAAGTAACGCTCATGGCTCTGGAGATGAAGGTAAAACACAAAATGACCGACGCATGCTTCGACGAGAACATGTCATTCTGGCACGAACATCTTCCCAAGGGGAACAAGTGCCCGACCAGTTTCGAGGAGGCGAAGAAAATCGTGTGTCCTCTGGATTTACCGCACGTGAAATACCATGTGTGCATGAACAATTGCATCATTTATCGGGACGAGCACGCGGAGTCTACCATATGTCCGGTGTGCGGCGTCACTCGATACAAGAAGAGGAAGAAAGCTCCTCGAAAATCGGTGTGGTACTTTCCGATCACTCCTCGTCTGCAGCGGTATTTCGCGGACCCTAAGGTAGCAAAGCTCCTGCGTTGGCACGCGGATAGGGAGGAGAAGAAGCGAGAAGATGACGCAAATGATCCGAAGATAGATAAAAAAGACAAGATGCTGAGTCACCCTAAGGATGCGAGCTAGTGGCAAGCGTTGAACTTCGAATACCCAGAATTTGGGAACGATCGAAGGAACATCGTGCTGGGCGCGAGCACCGATGGAGTCAATCCGTTTGGCAGCCAGAGAAGCACACATAGCACCTGGCCTGTGTTTGTGTGGATGTACAACCTTCCCCCCTGGTTGTGCATGAAGAGGAAGTACATTCACATGAGTATGCTAATTGAAGGGCCGAAACAACCAGGGAACGACATCAATCTGTATCTGGGGCTGCTGAAAGAGGAGCTTGACACGCTGTGGAAAACGCCAACCAATACGTGGGACGCCGTAGAGAAAGAATATTTCCCTATGAGAGCCGCACTGCTCACGACGGTGCACGACTATCTCGGTTACGGATATCTCGCGGGGCAGGTAGTCCACGGATTTTCTGGATGCGTAAGGTGCATGGATGACACAACGTATCGCCAGCTAGATAGAGATCCCGGGTCTTCGAAAACCGTGTTCATGGGACGTCGAAGGTGGCTTCGCGACGATGACCCGTGGAGGAAACGCAAGGATCTGTTCGATGGTGAAACCGAACCCCGAAAACGCCCGTGTACGAGGAGCGGCGAGGAAATAGACAAGCTGTTGAAAAATTGGAAAGACTGCCCACTGCCGAGAAAGAAGCGAAAGGCGCCAGAGCTGCTGCTGAAGGTATGGAAAACGAGGTCTGTTTTCTGGGACTTGCCGTACTGGAAGATCCACCGTGTGCCTCACAGCCTTGATGTCATGCATATCACGAAGAACGTGTGCGAGAGTCTGCTTGGTACCCTGCTCAACATGCCAGAGAGGACCAAAGATGGGCCGAAAGCAAGGGCAGACTTGAAATCAATGGGCATCAGGCAGGAGCTTCACGCTAATGATGATGATGATGATGATGATGAGGCGAAGCAGGACACGGAAAGTCGTCGCAAAGGCAAAAAGGCCAAGAAGACCGGAAATGACTACCCTCCCGCGTGCTTCACTCTAAGTCAGGAGGAGATCGAGCAGTTTTTCACCTGCCTCCTAGGAGTAAAACTTCCTTACAGTTACGCAGGGAAGATAATCAGATACCTAGACCCAGCGAAGCAGAAGTTCAGCGGGATGAAGTCTCACGACTGTCACGTGCTGATGACGCAGATACTTCCAGTTGCAACCCGTGGGATCATGGACGCGCACGTCCGTGAAATGCTATTTGGCCTATGCAACTTTTTCGACGTCATCTCTCGGAAGTCGATTGGCGTGAGGCAACTCAGAAGGCTACAGGAAGAGATCGTGGTGATACTATGCGAGCTTGAGATGTACTTCCCGCCCGCATTCTTCGACGTTATGGTGCATCTGCTGGTCCATATAGTGGAGGATATCATCCAACTCGGGCCGACGTTCCTGCACAGCATGATGCCGTTCGGAAGGATGAATGGTGTCATCAAAGGATACGTTCGCAACATGTCACGTCCAGAGGGAAGCATAGCCAGGGGCTTTCTGACCGAAGAGTGCATCTCCTACTGCACGAATTATCTATGCATCGAGAACCCCGTTGGTCTGCCCGTCAACAGGCACCTCGGCAGGCTCGCTGGATGGGGTCACCATGAGGGTCGCCGCGAAATGCATGTCGACTTCGAGGGTCGACTCGCCGACTTTGAAAGAGCAAACCTAGTCACGCTACAACACATAGACGTGGTCGAACCTTGGGTGGTAGAGCACAAAACCTTTATTAAGAAGACGTACAATGATCGAGGCCAACAGAGGACGGACGGAGATATACTCAAAGAGCACAACTCATGTTTCACGCGTTGGTTCAAGCAGAAGCTTCTGTCGTACCCTTTACATGGGGATTCTTCCGCGGAAGAACAACTCATATTCGCCTTGTCACAGGGCGCTGAGCACAACCTGATGACCTATGAGGCGTACGATATCAACGGCTACACATTCTACACCGAGGACAAGGACATGAAGAGCGATGGTTATCAGAACTCCGGGGTAACGATGGAATCCTACACCGGTAACGACAAGGACAGATACTACGGAAGGATCAAGGAGATCTGGGAGCTGAGCTACGCTGGAGAGAAGGTCCCGATGTTCCGTGTCAGATGGGCCAAAAACGTCATAAAAGAAGACCGGTATTTCACCACCATGGTTATACCCGAAGCCAAATCCAAGACCGCGGGCGCAAACATCACCGCGAAAAATGAGCCATGGGTACTGGCTTCCCAAGTGGACCAATGCTTCTTCATTACCGACCCGCCAAAGCCCAGTCGTGTTGTCGTGAGGAGAGGCAAAAGGAAGATCATCGGAATGGATGGAGTAGCCAATGAGCAAGACTTCGACAAGTACGGCGACCCGAAGATCGAACATGACGACGACGATGAAGTAGCAGCACACACCACAAGAAGAAGCAGGACCACCCTACCTAAAGGACGTCCGTTCCACAGAAGAACTCCGTTTGCGAAAAAGAAGGGCAAGAAGATTGTGAACA
>NC_041384.1:34770298-34781250 GCF_002162155.2 Triticum dicoccoides | reverse complement strand
CGTCGTCGCCCCCGCGCCGTCGCCCCCCGACGCCCAGCCGCTGCCGGAGCTTCAACGCCGGCGTCTTCCTCAGTCCGGGCACGGGGTGCAGGACGACGACCGCGGCCGCCGGCCTTCCCACGACCAACTGAGGCATCCCTTCGACGACGCCGCCGCCGCCGACCCCGACCCCAACCCCGACCCTGACCCCTCCGGCGACCGGCCGCGCCTGCCCAGGTACCTCTCCTCCTTCCTCCTTCCTCCCTCTCCATCCTTCCTCCCTCCCCAACCTATGCATGGTGATTCCTCCCTTCTCCTCCACCCCCTCACCTGCAAACCCTAGGGCCATGGCGGCAGGCTTCTTGCTCCCTTGTAAGAACATCCTCTCTGTTGGCCTACATGTATTTCAGAGAACAAATTCGTAGTTCATTTCATTCTGTTGGCCTGCATTAGGTAAGCATCAAGTGGATTTAACTATTTTAGATAGTTTCAGTTAACTGTTTTGCATTTCCTGAAGAGGTTCACCTATAGTCTCAAAAATTCAGTCACTGGATATATGCAATAATTTACAAAGAGCAAGTGATGTAGAGCAAAAATTCAGCAAATGATGTATAGTTTCAAAAATTCAGTGAAACTGAACCTACCCTATTGCTTCATGTAGCAAAGGCGGCAATGCAAGCAAGATCATGCTTGGCTTAGCCAAATTCATGTTACTGAATTTTTTTCAACATGATAAAATTGTCATGCTACTAAATGTTATAGAAATGCAAGGGAACACAGAAATACTAGGGCACACAACATTTAGAGTACTCTGAAATTCAGTTCTGAAATTTTTTGTTAGATAGTGGCTACACTAATCTAGAGTAGTATCCCAATCTGATGGAGTACTTAATTTGGGGGACTGAACTTATGCTTATGTATGCCATCAGAAGCAGTTCGAAATCATTATTCTCTCTTTTCCTTGCTGGTTTGGGCAACTTCAGTCGGTTGATCTTGAATCCATTGAGCCTTCACTTAGAGCTGGTACTCATCCATGTAACTCTTCACGTTTCCATGTAGGATGGTTGCCTATCACTTACTAGTGTGCTAGTGCCCCTTAGTCCAAAGACTAATAGCTATGACAAAGTCTATGTTTATAAAGCGGTAAAGCGAAGCGAGGCGCTAGGGGGCGCCTCACTGCTTAAGCGATAAAGCGTAAAGCGAGGCAACGCTTTACACAGACTCTGAACCTGATGGGCAGTATAATAGAGCACCATTTAGTAAGACATATATATGTTGATTCTAATCCACCAGTGAGCCCATATATTCTGATCCATCCACTAAGCAGTAAGCAACTAGCCAATTGCTATAAGAGAGGCAGTAGCACCTAACAGCAGAGGAGTTGTGCATAGCATAACACACAACAGAGCAGAAAAGGCTGGTGCAGATCTGAGGAAGCTGCTGCCAGAGGAGAGAGGACAGAGCTGAAAGCCTGGATATTTGCACGCTCTGGTTTTGGTTCTCTCTCTTTCTTTCCCCTCCTGTAACTGTTTCACATGTGAGCCCAGCCCTGTTTCCCTGCCAGGAATCTCTGTACCCTGCCTGGCAAGTCTAAGGCGTCCTCTCTGCCTTAAAGCGCCAATCAGGACGCCTAAGCAGGCGCTTCAGACGCTTTAGTGTCTAAGGCGGACGCCTTAGACACATGTCTAAAGCGAGTTGGACGCTTTGAGCCTGGAGGGCGCTCTAACGCTTAAGCGTCGCTTAAGCGATGCTTTAGGGACGCTTTACAAACAGAGGACAAAGTATAATTCCTTGTAGTGTTTAAGTATAACAAAATTCAGAGAAATGCATGCAGAAGCTAGATCAGTACCAGCTAGCTAGCTAGCTAGTAGTAGTACTACTGCTACTGTTCTTTCCTTTCTTTTGGTAGTACTACTGCTAGTAGTAGTACTACTGCTACTGTTCTTATGTGTGCTGTCCACAGATTGGTGTACAGTCCTCCTTCGAACCCAACTTTTTCACCAGGTGGAACCAATGTGATTAACTTTAGGATCATTCTGTATGCATTTTCGCTGTTAAGAAGGCGCGCCCACAAAGCCATCTTCCACGTGCTTGACCATCCAGGTCCATCTTCCCCTAGTAAGAAACAACGATGTATTAACTTTCGATTTGAGGAGAAATGTCCCTTTACTAGTAGGTGAGATAAACCAGTACTAGGAAAATATTTCTTGTTGCACCCTTTCTTGGCAAAACACATACAGCTACAAGTTTGTGTCTTATGTTTTCACTTGATAAGCGATGCTCCTAAGGCACATCCCGATAGTAAACCATTAATTCCAGCAATGAAGTTCAACAATGTGTATTCTTATTAGACTAGCACAATGCCCGTTTGCTGCCACGGATTAAAAATTACACTGCAAGATTAAGATGATTATACTGCTATCTGTGCCAGACCACACCATCCATATCTGCTCTTATACACCCCCTTTGTGCTAGATCGAAGTCCAACAGTGGGTGTGGCGACTGTCAACAGTCATGATGATGGACAGATTGCCACAACCATTTGATTTTCTTTTGCATTCATCCTATTGTCAAAACATGCACAATTATTTGACTAATTCCATAGTATTGCTCGATACGGTTGATTCAAAAAGCAGGACAGACAAAAAGGACATATCAAATGTGGACATGTACTATAAGGAAAGCATAAGCTATTTTATACCGAACAAGTAAAATCATAAGACTAATCTGCTGTATCCATTACTATATTTGGTCCATAGATGTTTATGACTCTGAGCCATGATCTGTAAAAATACATTTGTCATTCTTTCTGTGTTTGTACAGACTTTCTAAACTATTGATGATTTTTTGTTGGGAGACATATTATATCTGGAATGGAAGCTCACATAAGTTGAGCTGATTTTTGTCCATATGAAAGCAGAGGACCATATGGTCTGTGGCTGGGTTTTGTCTCCGACCATCGTGTCGTGATGAATTTGCAGGTACCCCGAGAGGCCCTTGAGTTTGCCGGAATGTCGATTAACTTCCATTCCGGCAAATTCGGGTACTCCATATGTCCTATTTTCAGCAATGCTCATGCTAAAATTTTCCGTGAATTTTAGCATGACTTTGCTAAAAATAGGACATATGGGGTACTTGCAACTAATGCATGGGCCGGGCTATCTTAGTACTTAGTTAAGTAGGATCAACTGCCCTGCCATTCTTGCTGCATTAAATCATAGGTGGCAATAGAGCCAAGTGATTAGGCCCAACTTAGAATTATCCTTAGCATCGATAAACCCTAGATGATAAACCCAACATAGGTGGCAATAGAGCCAAGATTAGGCCCAACCTAGGGTGCCTCGGCATCGATAAACCCTAAATGATGAAAACTTAACTTGGTTACCCCGGATGCCTCGGTGTCGATGAGAACCTAAATGATGAAAGCTTAGGCTTTTAGGGTGCCTCGGTGTCGACAAACCCTAAATCATGAGACCATGATCTTGTTCCTTGACAATAACCATCTTTTTGACCAAACTTTTTTCCTATTTAGAGAGAAACATGGCCCACAACGATGAGGCCGGTGGTTCGGGTGGCAAGCAATTCTGGGAGCTGTCCCAAGAGATGGAGGAACAACCTCACCGCTATGATGACGCCGCGGAAGACACCGATCCTGATTACACAACCCCTAGTGGCGTCGGGGATGACACCACTGATGGTGCCGCCGAGGATGCCACCACTGATGATGGCGGCGCACACACAGATGGTGGCGGCGCAGACACAGATGGCAGCCAACCGAAGAAGCAAAGGAAGGACCGGCGCCCGAATGCGCTCCGCACCGTCAAGGAGGAATTCACTCAAGTGGACTCCGACGGGAATCCAACGGAGCCCAAACATATAGTCAAGGGGTACTCGGTTCAGCTCGGGTGCATTCTCCGGAGCACCATCTCGATCAACACCGAGAACCTTAGGCATAAGGACCGAGGGAATTTGCGCAACCTCCTCTTCACGAAGCTGCACGAACGATACAAGTTCCCCGCCGAATTTGAAAACACACGCCTCTCAGGGAATAAAGTGAACAATGCCGCCCTCATGAAGATGAGCACGGCCATGTCTACTTGGAGAAGCGCGGTGAAGAGAATGATTGATAAAGGTGATAGTTATGACAAGATCAAGGCAAAATATCCTTTGATGAGCGAAGATGAGTACAAGGAGTTCAAGATCAAGTGCCAGAGCCCCGCAACCTCCGAATCAAGTCAGTGGGGGAAAGAAATGCGGGAGTTGAACTTAGGGGAACACAAACTCGGTCCCGGCGGTTATAGAGTGGCGGAGCCTATATGGGACAAGGAGGACGCGGAGCGTGCCGAGCAAGGCCTACCGCCCCGCTTCGAGAAATACAGCGGTGACAAGCAGACCAGGAACTATGTCAGGGCCCGGTACAAGGAGGACCCGATAACAAAGGAGCTTACCACGGATCCGAAGACCAGGGCGCTTGAGCTTGTTCTGGTAAGGAATACACCCCCGCGTAATTAGCTCCATATGGTTGCACTCTAATTAATCCCCAATATTTCTAAATGGTTCATCTTCCTTTCGCAGGACAATGAAAGCAGTAGCGCGGGGTCGTCTTTTCGACACCACTTTAAATAGGGCATTGAACGTAATGAAAAAGAAGGATAAGCTCGATAAGCCGACGTCAGCTGGTCGTGTGGCCGGCAAAGGCTTGTCCACAAAATGGGGGTCATACTATACCGCTGGTGTGCGGAAGGAGAAAAAGACCAGCTCGGAAAGCCAGATGCGCGAGGTTGAAGAACTCAAGGCACAAGTGGCGCGGATTCCGGAGCTTGTCCATGAGCAAGTGCAACAACAACTTGGAACGACGCTCAACGCCATGGTGCCTACGTTGATTCATGGGCTGACGACGTGGATTGCGGGCGGCCAAAAGGGGCCTCCCCCGGTTCCCAGCTTCACGGCCAGCAACTCGCACAGCGCGGCGGCGGCACCATTGGTGTCTCCGGCGGCGGCGCCATTGGTGTCTTTGGCGGCAGCGCCATTGGTGTCTCCGGCGGTGGCGCCATTGGTGTCTTTGGCGGCAGCGCCATTGGTGTCTCCGGCAGCGGCGCCATTGGTGTCTCCGGCAGCGGCACCATTGGTGTCTCCGGCGGCGGCGCCATTGGTGTTTCTGGCGGAGGCGGTATTCGTGTCTCCGGCACCGGCACGGGCATTGGAGCTTAATGCACCCGGGTGTACGCCGACCGGCACCTCGCCAGCAAGCGCCCCCTCCGTCAGTTGCACGCCCGCCATTGATGGTGCCTCGACATTAGCCGAGCTCGACGGCATCACGGTAACTAAGCCTCTCGGCCGATGACTTCATCTCCTTGCCTTTGACTGGGCATCCCTGACGCCCTATACATGTTTTTCCAGGGCACCGCCGACGTTCCTTGCACTCTTCTGCACTTCGTGGGCGCCGAGTTGGTCGATGTCGCCAAGGGCAGAATCGTTCAACCGGGCAACCCCATGTTCCACGGTAATCGGATGCCAACCACAATGTATAGGGTTGAAGTGGTCCGGGTGCTGCCAGGCTGCGACGAGCTATTACCTCCGATTCGACCCGCTAGGGCCGACGAAGAAGATGAGATGACCCTAGGCACCTGTGTAAACTGGCCCCTGCTATGGCCGAAGAGCCAGATTCGTTTGGGGGCGGGGGACACCACCCCACAGACAAGACCGCCAGGCGTGCCGGCGCCAAGCCATGGCAAGAACGCCGCAACGCTACCGGACCTGCCGGACATCCCTATGGCACAGGATCCGGACAGCCCTATGGCACAGGATCTGGACGGCGACGACAACGACGACGGTACATTTACCAAAGTTGATAAGTACTTTGCCGAACATGGGTACGCTGACGAGTTCTGCGGGCCTCTTTCTCAAGAACCCAACCAAGACCACCGCGATCTAGCTGGTACGGCGGAGAAATCCAATTGCAACAAGCGTCGTCTGGCGTTTAGTTCTCAGGACACGCCTCCAGCTCCCGCCTTCACCGAGCCTCAGATAGCTGAGGCGCGAAATATTATCAGCCCCAACACGCTGAAGAAGGCGGTCTGTGAGCAGAACTCGGTCCCATTACAGGAGATCAAGAAGAAGGGCCGGAAACGAAAGACTAACAAGGGCGCCGGTGCGAGCCAGCCGGCACCGAGTTCGATCCATGCTCAGGACGGGCCACCTTCACCTAAGGATATCTCGAGGAGGGTGCATGTGGCGGGTAGGGCGATGCTACCGCCAAATATGCTGAATGCTGCAACCGGTGCTATGCGGAGTCTGCACGACAGTGTTCTGATTTTGGAGAAGCGGCGTCTCAGAGAGAAGGATGTGGCATACCCGGTTTTCATGGCCAAGGTGCCAGAGAGCAAGGGCTTTGTGGATGGCGACATCGGGGGTATGATCGTCCTGCGGTTTGATGACATCTGTGCTATGTTTAACCTTCATCCGTTGCACTACACCTTCGTTCGGCTGTTTTCGCTGAGCATGCAGATGCGGATCATTAGAGACAATACCCCGGACATCGTGATAGTCGACCCCTTCTACATGCGTGCCAAGCACTTGAGCAGCGCTGGGGACCGCCAAATTGCGAGTTCACACCTCGAAGGCGTCATTCTGGCAAACGCAGATAATGATAACTTCCTTGTGCCTTACTTTCCCGAGTAAGTCATCCCTTAACCGCCCCGTAACATATGATTTCTTAGATTTCGATCGTTCTTTTTTTTCTAACATTCCGTGTTCTGTGCAGTGACACACATTGCACACTCATCCTCTTAAGCCCGAAATATTCCATGGCCACGTATTTCGACCCGAATCGTAACTCCATGATAGACTACACAAATGTGAAGAAAGTTCTTGATGATGTTCTCCCCGGCTACGCCCAATCTGGAGGCACCTTCACCAGGCCAGTTCGTAAGTACGGCAAGCACATCTTCTCACACAATACGAAGTTCTGTTGCGTCAAGCAGCCGCCTGGCGGTCAGAAGGATGCCTACTACGCCCTCCATCACATGCGGGCGATCGTAAGGGACCATCATCACCTTCTGCTACTAGATAATCTCAAAGATTGGGCCGCGAGCTTGTCGGCAGTCCAGGACGCGAACCTCAGACAAGAATTCTTTCGCATCCAGTCGGAGTTTGCGGACATCATCCATCAAGATGTCCTTCATACCGCGGGGCAGTTCTTCCTCAGATATCAACCGTCCAACAGTGAGATAGATGAAACGCTACAAATGCAGGGTGACAACGACCGTGATTTCATGACCATCACGACAGATGGCGGCTTCACCCACGCTCCTGTCCGATGAGTTGAGTCGAAAGTAGTGATGTGTAGTTCTGAAACATT
Organism: Triticum dicoccoides; assembly: GCF_002162155.2. NCBI lineage: Eukaryota > Viridiplantae > Streptophyta > Magnoliopsida > Poales > Poaceae > Triticum > Triticum dicoccoides. Next base: position 34,773,911 of record NC_041384.1, on the reverse strand, counting down.
GATTGGCTCATGTTGTAATTAAAATTTAATGAATTCGGATGTCTCTTTGGTTTGGACGGTTGTTCAACTTAGATGTAATCGATGCTATTTATTAGTAGGACCATGAATCGTGCTATTAATGTCTTGCTTTTCTCTTCCGATCCTTTTGTTGCATACTTACACATTGCTTATGTATTGTCTGTTGTTTGGCTTGTGCATAGAGATGCCGTCGTATGTCGTGTACAAGGGTAAGGTTCCCGGAGTCTACGATGACTGGGAGGAGTGTCGGAGACAGGTTCACCGTTTCAGCGGTAACAGTTACAAAGGATACACCACTAGGGCGGAGGCCGAATCTAGATACGCCCGCTATCTAGCGGGAGAGAGGAGGGAGCGTTGGAGGAACCGGATGAAGACCAGTTTGATCGCGATGATGCTCATCGTGATGACCACAACTCTCTTCTATGTGATGGTAGTTTAGATGATCGATATCGACTTGTAATGTGAAGGCAAACTCGATACTCGCGGTCTTGAGACTTGTAATGTTTTATCTTTGTCCGGTCTTTTGAATCCGGAGACTAATATGATGAATTGTATTCGGAGACTAATCTTCTATTGTATTTGATGAATCTGATGTTGCTGTGTGCTGCTGTCTATATTCTATGCAATAATATATTTTGTAACCTGTGCAAAAATCAGAAAAGCAAAAAAAATAAAACCTAATATTCATACTAATGGCGCACCACACAAGACACTAATGGCGCACTGTGATCATCACACTAATGGCGCATTAGCTGCTGGTGCGCCATTAGAATGCCAAAGCACATTTGTACATATGGCCCCTGGGAGGCATTCTAATGGCGCACTGCAGGCTATACTAATGGCGCACTACGCGGTGCGCCATTAGAACACCAGATACTAATGGTGCACAAGTAGTGCGCCATTAGAATTTAATTCTAATGGCGTGATGCCAGTGGCGCACCAGTAGTGCGCCATTAGAAGGCAAATTCGGTGCGCCACTAGCATGCCTTTTCCTAGTAGTGATTGTCCCATGTGAGGAAAGGATGATGGAGACTATGATTCCCCCACAAGTCGGGGTGAGACTCCGGACGAAAAACAAAAAAAGAGAAGAAGGCCCAACAAAAAATGAGAGAAAAAGAGAGAAGGGGAAATGTTACTATCCTTTTTCCACACTTGTGCTTCAAAGTAGCACCATGATCTTCATGATAGAGAGTCTCTTATGTTGTCACTTTCATATACTAGTGGGAATTTTTCATTATAGAATTTGGCTTGTATGTTCCAATGATGGGCTTCCTCAAATTGCCCAAGGTCTTCGTGAGCAAGCAAGTTAGATGCACACCCACTTAGTTACTTTTGTTGAGCTCTCATACACTTATAGCTCTAGTGCATCTGTTGCATGGCAATACCTACTCACTCACATTAATATATATTGATGGGAATCTCCATAGCCCATTGATACACCTAGTTGATGTGAGACTATCTTCCTCCCTTTGTCTTCTCCACAACCACCATTCTATTCCATCTATAGTGCTATGTCCATGGCTCGCGCTCATATATTGCGTAAAAGTTGAAAGAATTCGAAAAGGCGAAGTATGAAACAATTGCTTGGCTTGTCATCGAGGTTGTGCATGATGGGAGCATTTGTTTGACAGAAATGAAGCATGGCCAAACTATATGATTTTTTAGGGATGAGCTTTCTTTGGCTATGTTATTTTGAGAAGACATAATTTCTTGGTTAGTATGCTTGAAGTATTATTATTTTTATGTCAATATTAAACTTTTGTCTTGAATCTCTCAGATCTAAACATTCATGCCACAATAAAGAAAACTACATTGAAAATTATGTTAGGTAGCATTCCACATCAAAAATTCTGTTTTTATCATTTACCTACTCAAGGACGAGCAGGAATTAAGCTCGGGGATGCTTGAAACGTCTCCAACGTATCTATAATTTTTTATTGTTCCATGCTATTATATTATCTGTTTTGGATGTTTAATGGGCTTTAATATGCTCTTTTATATTCTTTTTGGGACTAACCTATTAACCGGAGGCCTAGTGCCAGTTTATGTTTTTTTGCCTATTTTAGTGTTTTGCAGAAAAGGAATATCAAAGGAACGAAACCTTTGCGAGGATATTTCTTAGAACAAACACAAACCAGGAGACTTGGAGTGGAAGTGTGGAACTCCGCGAAGCTTCCATGAGGCAGGAGGGTGCGCCTAGGGGGGTAGGCGCACCCCCACCCTCGTGGGCCCCACGGAGCTCCACTGACGTACTTCGTTCGCCTATATATACTCTTATACCCTAAAAACATCAAGGGGATCCACGAAACCACTTTTCCACCACCGCAACTTTCTGTTCCCGTGAGATCCCATCTGGGGCCTTTTCCGACGATCTGCCGGAGGGGGATTCGATCACGGAGGGCTTCTACATCAACACCATAGCCTCTCCGATGATGTGTGAGTAGTTTACCACAGACCTTCAGGTGCATACTTATTACCTAGATGGCTTCGTCTCTCTCTTTTGTACTCAATACAAAGTTCTCCTCGATGTTCTTGGAGATCTATTTGATGCAATACTTTTTGCGGTGTGTTTGCCGAGATCCGACGAATTGTGGATTTATGATCAAGTTTATCTATGAACAATATTTGGTTCTTCTCTGAATTCTTATATGCATGATTTGATATCTTTGCAAGTCTCTTCGAATTATTGGTTTAGTTTGGCCTACTAGATAGATCTTTCTTGCAATGGGAGAAGTGCTTAGCTTTGGGTTCAATCTTGTTGCCATCGAGGATAAAAAGATGGGATTTATATCATATTGCTTGAGTTTATCCCTCTACATCATGTCATCTTGCCTAAAGCATTACTCTTTTCTTATGAACTTAATACTCTAGATGCATGATGGATAGCGGTCGATGTGTGGAGTAATAGTAGTAGATGCAGAATCGTTTCGGTCTACTTAACACGGACATGATGCCTATATTTCATAATCATTGCCTAGATATTCTCATAACTATGCGCTCTTCTATCAATTGCTCGACAGTAATTTGTTCACCCACCGTAATACTTGCTATGATGAGAGAAGCCACTAGTGAAACCTATGGCCCCCAGGTCTCTTCCTTATTATATTGCATCTCTTTTCCTATCGCATCTCGTTTACTATTTTGCAATCTTTACTTTCCAATCTATACAACTAAAATACCTAAAATATTTATCTTCTATCTTTATCAGATCTCACTTTCGCAAGTGACCGTGAAGGGATTGACAACCCCTTTGTTGTGTTGGTTGCGAGGTTCTTGATTGTTTGTGCAGGTACTAGGTGACTTGCATGTTAGAGCATCTCCACTCGTTGGCGCCCCCAGGAGGTCTTTTTTTCGCCGCTTGGGATCGCGCCGGAGGAATTTTTGGCTATGGGAGGCAAACTTTCCTAGCCGCCCCCACCCAAGATGCATTCCGAGGACGCGTGGCAGCACCGCAGCTCGACACCATCTCCAGCACCATCGAGGACGCCCGCCACCGTCCGCCGCACGCTCCTTGGCACGGGCCTCGCCATCGCGTACCGCCATCCCTCCATCGAGCTCCCTCCTCCACGCGAGCGCGAGCTCTGCCACGGCCGCG
>NC_041384.1:34751155-34769983 GCF_002162155.2 Triticum dicoccoides | reverse complement strand
GGAGGAAGCAGGAGGAAGGGGGGCGCCTGGCCGCGCCCGCACCCGCCCGCGCCTGGCCGCGCGCGCCCTCCGTGGCCGGCGCCGACAAGGACGGAGAGGAGGGAGGAGGAGGAAGGGGGCGCCTGGCCGCGCCCGTGCCCGCCTGTGCCTTGCTCCGCGCGCCCTCCGTGGCCGGCGTCGATGAGGACGGAGAGGAGGGAGGAGGAGGAGGAAGGGGGCGCCCGGGACGCCACGCCCCACGCCGAGGACGAGTCCGGGAGCATGCTGCTCGACTTCGCGGAGCTCCTCCTCGCCAAGGGAGCCAAGCACGCCGGCTCCGACACGCTCCACGTGGCCGCCCACCGCGTCTGCTTCTCCCTGCTCATCCTCCTCCTCCGCTTCCTGGGGCTCGGCGAGGCGATTCTGGCGGCCGGAGCAGCGAGTAGGCGGGCGGCGGGGTGGCGCGAGGCAGTGCGGAGAGGAGGCGGGCGGCGAGCGAGGAGAGAAGCGAGGAAAAGTGGGCGAGATTCCTTTTGCATGTGGGCGAGCGGGGAGAGAGAGGGAAGAGAGGCTGACCTGTGGGGTTTCGGCATGCAAAAGGGAGTGCCGGCGGTCCCAAGCGCCCCCTGGTAGGCTGGGTGTGGGCTGCGGTCGCCGGCGCTGTTTTTGCTTCAATCCGGCGAAAAACGAGGACTTGGGGGCGTGAGTGGGAGGATTTTTTGCTGCCGGTGCTAAAAAAGTGGCCTGGGGGCGTTCCTGGGGGCGTGGGTGGAGATGCTCTTATCTCCTACTGGATTGATACCTTGGTTCTCAAAAACTGAGGGAAATACTTATGCTACTTTGCTGCATCACCCTTTCCTCTTCAAGGGAAAACCAACACATGCTCAAAAGGTAGCAAGGCCCAACAAAGTCTACATGAAGAAAAGTTGTGTAGTATACATCAATTCTTTATGGAGGGAAATACTTTCTACTGTGGTGCTATAGCACCTTTCTTCTTCGGGAAAATCCAACAACTCGTACGTGAGTAGCAAGAGACACCCAACCTACAGAACAAACCGAGGAACCACATAGATCCGTTTCTTTCTAGCTCGGCTGCTGCTACATGTACGTGCTAATTAGAGGTAGTATTAACCCTAGGGATATTTTTAATGGTTTTCCTAATATGTATCGGACCGGTGGTCCATAGGTGTACCCTTGAATGCTTGAGAGGTCTTGATGCATCTAGGACATATTTCCATCAAGGCCTTGATGGGATTCCTTTCTTATTTTATCAACATTTTTGGGATTTAGTTAAGGACGATTTAGTATCTCTTTAAAGATTTTCATAATGCCTCCTTGGCATTTATTGATTTAATTTTGCTATCTTTGCCTTCATCCTAGAAGAGGATGAGGCTACTTACATGAAGAAATAGACCTATTAGTCTGCTTACTTGTAGATTTAAATGTTTTTACTATAGTTCTGACTAACCGAATTTCCACAATTCTGCATAGACTGATTACTAATAGCGAGTCTAATTTCCTTAAAGTTATAATTATCTCGGAAAGAGTAGTTATAGCCCATGAGGTGCTACATTCATTCCATTCCTCTAAGGATAAATGTTTAGTTCTTAAGACGGATTATAAAAGAAAACATTTGTTATGGTTATTCTTGATTTCCTACCTAAGCTCCTAGAGATTAGGGGATTTGGTGGAAATGGTCTCACTGGATCCACCCTATTAGACATGGAGCCTCTATAGGAGTTACAACCAACAATGTGGAGGGTAGTAACTTTTTAAATTATTAGTTGATGTTCTTACTATGAGGCTAGCTAAGCCTGCATCTCATGAACTAAGTTTGGGGCTCTACCCATCTTTCTGCCGATGATACTATTATTTTCCTTAAAATGCTGACATTAAGCAAGCTACCAATCTCAAGCTAGTTCTCTCTTGCTTCAAGAGAGTTTCTCGGAGGGGAATAAACTAATCTAACGGAGAGCTGATTTCGTAGATTAACTAGGACAAAGTAGATGTGTCTTTCCATACCTGAGAGAAGATATCAAACCTCTTATAGATAATATTATGAAAAGGATTGCTAGATAGAGAGGTATACTCTTATCTTATAGATGTGGACTTATTCTTGCACATGCCTATCTTGCAAACATCCCAATTTACTTTCTCTCATTCCTAAAATTTCCTATGTGGGTGACAGAGATGATAAACAGTCAAATGTCTCATTTCCTTTGGAATGACTTTGAGTGGTAGAGGAAATTTCACCTATAAATTAGAGTGCCTAGTATGTATGAATAAACAATTAGGAAGTTTAGGTGTTCCAAATTTGCAAGATGACAATATATATGTGCCGGTTGGGTTCTTGGGTTACGATATACACTATGTGGGGAGGAAAAAATTGGAAAATTATTATAGACCACAAATACAACACTATCAAACCTATTTTTTTTTGCACCTCCCCATTTACTCTAGGTTTTGGAAGGGGTTATGTCCATAGTGAAAGCTATTTAATTTGGTTTTAGGTTGCAAATTGATAATGGTGCTCAAACCCGATTCTGGGAAGACACCTGGCTTGGCACCTCCCTTTTGGCCATCCAATTTGGCCTACTCTATGTTATTGGCAGTGAGACTTTCAAAAGCATTAGTAACATTTGGGATGGACATTAGCTTAAGCTTACTTTCAGAAGGAATTTTGATAGTTGGCTTATGGATCAATGGTACCAGTTAGTAGAAATGGCAAAAAGCTTAGAGCTTTCACATGACTTAGACTCTCTCATTGGGCTATTAGAGAACAAAAGGCAATGATCTACTAGCCCCCTATACTATGCGATTAAGTTTAGGGGGGGTCCATTTTATGTATATTCATACTATTTGGACCCCTAGGGTTCATCCAAATTTTTTATTTTCCTCTCGCTGTTCTGATAGAACAAACTATTACTATGGATAACTTGAGGAAAAGTGACATCATAAAACCCTTAAACTGTGTGTTTTTCGATGGGGATGAATCTATTCAACTCATGTTTAATTGTGTGGTAGCCAAAAAAACATTTGGCCTCGTATCAGGGAACATTTTGGTGTGTAGTTGATTTTGATTATATATCTATAGCTAGGTTCTAGCTTTCTAATAATAGGAATTCAGCCATTAATTATGTTTGATCTACTGTTATATGATGTATATAGAAGTTTAGGAACCCCATGTTTCTTAATAACATCCATTGGCTATCTATCAAACATGTATGGTGGAATACCTAAAAACTGCCAGGTACTGGTTGGTTCTGTCCGCAGAATTGAGCAAAGAGAAATTTGAGGACTTCACTAGTTTCGTGAAAAAACTCCTATAGAAACCATTGGATGTTAGCTGGAGTTGATAGATGAAGGGCCAATTCGTTTGCTGGCTTCTAGAATAAGCCGGAATAAGCTGCCCCTTACCTAGCTTATTCTAGAAGCCCAACCAACTTTATTTTTTAGAAGTCTACTCATTAAGACTTGTAAAAATATATTTTTGGTTGAGCTTCGAGAATAAGCTGGGTACGGGGCAATGTTTTCTGGAAGCCCAAAAATTCTATCAAAAGAACTCGCCCGAAGCTCTTGTGCTACCTCAATCTCTTCTACCTCAGGAATCGATATCTGTAACCAGATCAAGATCTTGGGACAATAACTGCCCCAATTTCATTGTCAAGAGAAGCCTAGAGTAGGGACAAAAGGCACTAACCTGAGCAGTCTGTCAGCTGGATCTCTGTTGGTCTCCACAACCAACGGTTGCACACCCAATGAAGGTCAGGTGTGCTTTTTTCGAAGTCCAGGCTTGAAGTTTACAAGATGAGTTGGAGATTCAGAAAAATCCTGGTTAATATGCGTGCATGCGCTTTTACGAGGAAGTAATAATCAATGATCTTGTCCTTAGTTTGATGTATTTCTTTTTTTTGTTGCACTTTTTTGCTCTCTAGTTTTTTGAGTTATTTTCTTCCGAACTGCTTTTGGAGTTGTTGTATGGATATTTGTTCCGTTCTTTAGCAATGGAACCGGGGATGGACTCCCCTTTTACATAAAAATTAGTTGGGTTTTGCGGAGTGCCACAGTTTTGCGAGTTTTTTCTTCTTTCGTCTCACACTCAGCGAAGAGGCAATTTTTCCAAGTGCTTCGATTTTGCCGAGTATTTTCCTTCATCACTTGGTTTAGGTAGTTGTTTTTTGAGTGGCCTGTGTTCGCACACGAACACGTCACCGTGTACCTTCAACGCCTAGGATGATGCACCACAGCTCACGTCGAAGGAGATCCGTCCGGGAGCGCGGTACACAAGCAGTCCGGCTGGTGCTTTTGAGGACCCGAAACCCCACATGCTCGGGAGGGACCCCGTCGGGGTGCACGGCGGCTATGGGCTGCCCTAGGTCGACCTGATCGCCCCTAGGGACTCGAGATTCGCCGCCCTGCAATGAAGAAGAACGAACGAAGAACGAGGAAGAAGAAGAACAAGGGAGAAGATAAAAGTAAAGGTAAATATGATAGATCGATTTGTCGATTGTGTGTTGTTCAATAGCCCGTTAACTCTTACATATATATGAGGCGGATGGACTTTTCGTACAAGAAAAGGACTCAAATCCAGTCCAAAATATCAAAAGTTAACCTAATTCGGACTAGGAGGGCCGAAACTTCCGGTCTGGACCGGAACTTCTGGGCTCAAATTATATCAAGTAGCCCTCTTGCACCGAATCTGCAGAACGCATACTACTTCGGATCACGATGGTCCCAAAAGAAAAGTTGTAGATCTTGCAATGTAGAGAAACTCTTCAGTTGATCACTTTTTCATCCGAGGTCATCTTAAGGTTGAATTCAGCCCCACAAATCTGCAAATAATGTTAAAACTCCAGTTTTCGCGGCGCACCGCGTGCAAACTTTTGGTTTAGCCCGGAACCTCCTCGGAAGTTGCCCGGAACTTCTGGGGCACACTTTTGAAGCACACTGTTTTGACTCTAACTTTTGCATATGAACTACGATTTAGATGTTTTTATATCTAAATCGACTGTTACGACGAGACGAAGACAATTCCTGTAGAAAGTTTTCCCATATGAGGCCATCTTGGGGCGTAATCAGCCGAATAGCGTTCTGGATACAAAATCCCAGTACTTCGAACACAACTTCGGCCTTAGAGATGAGACAGAATGACTATGGCTCAAATATCAAAGTTTCTCCTTTTGATGATACGGAACTTTCTCACTTTGAACACTTTTCTATTTGAGGCCTTCTTAATTATATTTTCGACCATGCCAAAATCTGGTGTCAACAGCTAGCTGTTGGAAGTAAACCCGACATACCCTCCCAGCTGGCGGTGTTTGGGTCATCTACGAGCATGTATCCAATTAGTATTTGAGTCAGAGTTAGTCTAGGAGTAGTATTACTCTAGATAGCTTAGCTTTCGTACTATATATATATGTACGTACCCCTGGACTTGTAACACCACCGTGAGATCAATAAAGCAATACACCAGGCTCGAGACGGGCCTGTGGCAATCATCCAAACACTTGTGTGCGTGCGTTTGTTTCCGGCCGGCTGGCCGCCGTGCACGTACGTGTGATTTCGGTGTTGCCTACGGAAAGATTGATTAGGAGCAGACTAGCTAGTACAAGCTAGCTTTGCACTACGGTGTGTATCGACGTAAAGCACTTCGTCGAGATTGTCGGCAAAGTTTGTTCATCATCGTTCATAGTCGGTCGTATCACCGTCGCCGGAAAGTACTCGGCGTCGGGTCTGGGCCAACAATTGGTATCAGAGCAAGGTTGATCTTCTAGTAACGGAGGATCATGGCGGACGGCGAGAAGACCAAGCAGCTGGCGGAGTATTCCGGTGCGGCTAAAGTAATTGCTGCTCCGGCGAGTTCATCGTATCCACGATTTGATCGCGACAACTTCGGGGTCTGGAAGGACCTCATGGACTGTGGTCTCCGCACCAACGAGCTATGGAACGCGGTGGATCCCGGAGGCGACGCGTTCAAGAAGGAGGGAGCCGAGCACCGGAAGGATCGGCAGGCGACGTCGGCGATTTACTCGGTGATGCCGATGGATGTCCTCCAGCACCTAATCGCCAAAGCAACGGCGAAGGAGGTGTGGGATTCGCTGAAGCTCATGTTCGAGGAACACACCCGTGTCAAGCAAGCCAATCTCCAAACTCTCCTAAGAAACTACGAGACTTTGGTCATGGGCGATGATGAGACCGTGGATGCGTTCGCTTCACGGGTGTCTACTATCGTCAATCAGATTCGCGCGCTTGGAGAGAATCTCACGGAGGCCTCGGTTGTCCGGCGGTTCTTACGCGCGGCCCCTTCCCGGTACCTGCAAATTGTCACGGCAATCGAGCAGTGCGTTGATCTCGCGACTCTCTCCATCGATGATCTTGTCGGACGGTACAAGGCTCACGATGAGCGGATGCGGTACAGTCTTGGGGATGGGAGGAACGACGAGCTTGTGATGCTCACGAAGGCACAGTGGATTGCCCTAGAAAAGCAAGGCGGATCCACGAGCAGCAGCAAAAAGAAGGGGAAGCAGCGTTCGTCGAGAAAGAAATTCGTCAACTCGGATGACGACTCAGAGGATGAGGCTGCACCACCGCCAAGGAGAAAGTTTGACATCAGGAAAGTGAGGTGTTATAACTGTGGCCTCCTTGGTCACTTCAAGGCTGACTGCGAGGAAGCACTGAAGCAGAAGGCGCTCATTACCCAGCAAGGAGATGATGGTGACATGATGTTGATGTGTAAACTGGTGGACGAGGAGGATCCAGACTCTCAAGCATTGACTAAAGAAATTGTCGAGCTTGCGGAAGAAAAAGTTTGCCATCATGATCGTGGGTCGGAAACCTGTGTCGAAGCTACAGATGCGGGGAGTGATTCTGAAACTTATGTCAGTGCTATAGACGTAAGTGCTATCTTTGCTGGAGCGAAAGAAGCGATAGCTGTGTGTGCTCGGCCATGAAGAAGCAGTCTTCGTGCATTGCACCCAGAGAAAACAAAGGCGTACGTGGCGCCCGAAGTCCATGATGAAACAACATACGTAAGTGCAACTGATGTTGATGCTGATGCAAAGACGGACACGGATGCAACTCAGGCGTACGTGGCATCAAAAGTTCACGAAGGGAGGCGTACTGGAGTTGTGTCGCTGAGCAGAACAGGCAAGCTAGGTGGTGGCGCAGCTTGTTCTGGTGAAGTGAGTGCTGCGAGCGCTCGACCAGGACGTTCTGGATGCAGCAGCTACACCGTCGCAGCAGACGGGCCGAAAGGAGACGGCCTACCCAGCCAACCGAGCAACTCAGAAGCGGACACACGGCCTAGTGGCCAGGCCGGCTCACAAGTAGTGTGTGAGTCATGGAAAGAGGCAACAGCAACGGCTGGACGCTGCCCATGTGCTGGTGATGCGTATGCATCAGGAGCCCAGCCGGCTGCATGCTTGTACGCATGGGAGGATGCCCTGTTGGCACCTGCATCACCTCCGAAAGCACTGGAGGAAAGGACAACGTCACCTACATCGATAAATCTACAGCCGGTGTTACACCCATATCCGAGGAATACTCTTCGGACGATTGACCCGGTAAAGGTGAAGGAGTGGGCGACGGTGTCTAGCAAGCGCCGAGAAACTGGCAAAATTTGAGGACGCAAATACAGATGAGTGTTGGTGTCATGCTATGAAAGAAGAGTTGGGGTCGATCCACGACAATAATTCATGGGAGCTTGTGGATCTTCCCAACAATGAAAAGGCTATGGAGCTCAACTGGGAATTCAAGGTCAAGAAAGATGTTGAAGGGTGCATGAAGCACAAAGCGAGGTTTGTAGCCAAAGAGTATGTGCAAGAGGAAGGTGTGGACTTCGAAGAAGTGTTCGTTCCCATTGCAAAGATGGAGTCGGTGAGATTACTCATCGCTCTAGCGGCTCAGGAATCATGGAAGATACATCACATGGATGTAAACTCCGCGTTTTTGAACGGCGAGATAGAAGGAGATGTGTATGTGAATCAACCACCGGGTTTCATCAAAAAGGGAGAAGAGCACAAGGTACTGAAGTTTCGAAAAATCTTGTATGGGCTATGGCAAGGACCTCAGGAGTGGAACGTCAAACTTGATCAGACATTGATTTCTCTTGAATTTGAGGAAGCCCCACTAGAGCATACGATGTACAAAAGAGGTGAAGGAAGGGATCGTCTACTAGTTGGCATCTACGTCGACGACCTATTGATAACGGGAGCAAATGAAGAGTTGATTGCAAAGTTCAAACTACAGATGAAAGAGCTTTTCAAGATGGATGATCTCGGTCTTTTGAGCTACTACCCCGGGAGCGTGGCATGAAATATTGCAATCCAATTGACGCTCCAACGAAATCTCGTCTTGAGCTGAACAAGAAGAGTAAAGCACCCGCAGTTAATGCAATAGAGTATATTGCAGCTGCTACTGCGGCGTGTGAAGGTGTGTGGCTAGGGCGGCTACACGGTGATCTTATGGATCGAGATCCGGAACAATTGGTGCTTAATGTTGATAGCAAGTCTGAAACTTTTCTACGCGAAGATCCAGTGCGGCATGATAGAAGCAAGCACACTGATACGGTGTATCACTACATAAAGGACTGCGTGGAAGAAGCTAAGATGAAGGTCAACTACGTTTGCACCGATGATCAGATGGCAGACATCGTAACCAAGGTTTTGGATCGAGAGAGGCTCTTGAAGATGCGAAGAAGGATCGGCGTCGGAGCTGTGACGTAACAACGTCGTGTTTAGGGGGTGATTGTTGGAAGTAAACCCGACATACCCTCCCAGCTGGCGGTGTTTGGGTCATGTACGAACATGTATCCAATTAGTATTTGAGTCAGAGTTAGTCTAGGAGTAGTATTACTCTAGATAGCTTAGCTTTCGTACTATATATATGTACGTACCCCTGGACTTGTAACACCACCGTGAGATCAATAAAGCAATACACCAGGCTCGAGACGGGCCTGTGGCAATCATCCAAATACTTGTGTGCGTGCGTTTGTTTCCGGCCGGCTGGCCGCCGTGCACGTACATGTGATTTTGGTGTTGCCTACGGAAAGATTGATTAGGAGCAGACTAGCTAGTACAAGCTAGCTTTGCACTACGGTGTGTATCGACGTAAAGCACTTCGTTGAGATTGTTGGCAAAGTTTGTTCGTCATCGTCCATAGTCGGTCGTATCACCGTCGCCAGAAAGTACTCGGCGTCGGGTCTAGGCCAACACTAGCATAATGCACTCAGCAAACCGGCGGTCACTCGGTAAAAAACCATCTTCCGGTAGTAACTACTTGTAACAAGTGTACAATTGAACATATATTATTCCCCAACAGACCTACTGAGTACTTGTCCAAATTGGTTGTCATTCTTCAGTGAGCAGTGATATACGGACCATACGTTGTCAGCTGATTCTTGAACGGTGGATAAAGTCATCCATTAGATTGCATCATTTGCAAATCAGCACCGTACAAGGTGGGCATCGTTCAGATTTTGTCCATGCACTGCCGTGTGCAGAGCAATTTCGTTCTTCAGTGAAGCTTGCTTGCTAGTGCCAAGGACGTCGACCCTATGGACTTCATAATTTCCACGAGTCGCGGCACTGACCCCCTGCTTCCTCCAATCAACTAGTCTAGACCTTTGCCGCATTACGCTAGGTACTATGTCCTTCAAAGCTGTCGTGGTGGCACTGTCTTTTTATGTTTTTGTTTCTGAACTAACTTTGTACCGAGTATGATGGTGATGTTTGTCTTTGTTTACAAAGTTGAGCACACCTGCTACGTGCCAAAGCTTCCAGGTCACGTGGACATATGCATAGCTGGTCCACAAACATGCATGCAGCCCGAGTGACGCGTAGGCCCTGCAACCTCCAACCTGTCGTGCCCCCGTGATTTGCTGCAGTACATCCGCCGGTGTGTGCCATGGCACCTCACCCCGCAACCAAAGACTGATCGACATAAGCAAATGTGAGAGTATCAGATGATATGGAGCCTTAGGCTATCCGGTGATACGAGCTCCGGCGAGCCTTTGGATCTAAAATCCAAGGGTCACCAACCGAGGTCCTAGACTTGCGTGTAAATGTCAAACTCCTTGAGGTTTCGGCGAATTTGCAGGAGATCAACGCGCCAGGCGCCAGCCTTGGATCTAAGATACAACGGCTCGCGGGAGCTGTTATCATGCTCTACATCACCTGATATTTTCCGAGCAAATGTAGCGCTCCAGCAAGTCTACATGGTACTAATCTGCACACATGACAACATTCGACAGCTCTCGGTTTTGTTCCATGCGCCCGCGCACTGTTTTTGTTTGTTGCCAACGTCCCGGTCACAAGCCCCCCTTGACTCTCACAAATAGGCGTGCCCACGATCTCAAACGGCTTGGCTCGCGGGAGCTGTTATCATGCTCTACATCACCTGATATTTTCCCAGCAAATGTAGCGCTCCAGCAAGTCTACATGGTACTAATCTGCACACATGACAACATTCGACAGCTCTCGGTTTTGTTCCATGCGCCCGCCCACTGTTTTTGTTTGTTGCCAACGTCCCGGTCACAAACTCACAACCGGATCAAGGTTAAGCCCCCCTTGACTCTCGCAAATAGGCGTGCCCACGATCTCAAACGGCTCGCTCCTGTCGCTCGATCGGGGATTGGTCGCCGGGTCTCGATCACCGCCGGCCCGTGGCCGCGAAACAGTACCAGAATTCTGGCGATCGAAAACGACACTGACGATAATTGAAACTGCCAACGTACGTAGATGGGCCTGGCTAATTAAAAACGGGGAGATTCCATTCAATTCTCAGGTTTTGTCTGCCCTTTTCTGCCTGACCAGTACGTGGCGACACCAAAACTAGCCGTAGAGTACCTACTAGCCAGGTGGTGCCGCGGAATTATTGTCGCTTGGGTTTGTTGCTTCCGTGACCCCCTGCAAGGCTGCAACCTGCAAGTTGGGCCTGTGGACGTGGCTGTATTAAGCAAGCGCGAGGGAAGCAATCATATTCTAAAGCTAGTAGCATAACACCAACTAAGGGATGGATCCGCTTGATGAGGAGTCCTTCTTGGAGGAGCTCATGCCGCTTCACCGGGAGGAGGCGCCGGCGCCGCCGTACCCGGGCAGCAACAGCATGATGACGATCAGCGACCTCCTCTTCTACGGCGGCGGCAAGGGCTGCACTGCCGAGGAGAGGAGTGGCCCATTTCAGCAGCCCATGCTGCCCTCGCCACCGGCCGTGCGTCCGCACCCGCACCAGGAGTTCAACTTCAACTACCTGAGCGAAGTGTGCAACCCCTGGAGGAGCTGCATCCCTGACCCTCCCGCGGTCGTCCAGGCTGCTGCCGGCAAGGCGCCGCTCACTCTTCCCCTCCATGACGCTATTGCGAGCTCGTCAACGTTCGTGTTCGGGGGAGGGGCCGGGGAGAGCTCGGGGATGAGAAGCATGCCGGCCTCCGGCACCCACCCGGAGAGCAAGCTCAATGCCGGAAGCGGAACTCCGTCAAAGAACCTCATGGCGGAAAGGCGGCGCCGGAAGCGGCTCAATGACCGCCTCTCCATGATCCGGTCCGCCGTGCCCAAGATTAGCAAGGTGTGCTGTCGCATCGCCCTTAATTTCTGTATATCGAATTATCTATGAGTTGTGGACCTTAATTAACATGTGTAGATCTAATTAACCGATCAATCGAACTGCAGATGGATAGGACTGCGACCCTCGGGGACACCATAGACTACGTCAAGGAACTGACCGAGCGGATTAAAACCGTGGAGGAGGAGATGGGCACCACGCCCGAGGAGCTGAACCTGCTCAAAAATTTCTCCAGCGGTGGCAACGAGGAGACGCCGACGAGGAGTTCCACCAAGTTATGTGCTAACGTCGAGAACCAAGGCGGGTGCGACACGAAGATTAAGATCTGCTGCTCGACAAACCCCGGAGCGCTGATTGCGACGGTGACCGCGCTGGACGTGCTGGGGCTGGAGATCGAGCAGTGTGTCGTGAGTTGCTTCAGTGACTTCGCCATGCAGGCCTCGTGCTCACAAGTAAACTCCTTCTGAAATACTAGCTCTAAGTTTTCCTTCATTGCATGCCAATGAAATTCGATCGCCAATGTCCATTCACGGCGTGCCCGGTGTGTAGGCGGAAGGGAAGAGGCAGGTGATAAGCACAGACGAGATCAAGCAGGCATTGTTGAGGAGCGCAGGCTACGGGGCAAGGTGTCTCTAAGCTATAGCTAGCTAGAGATACAAGCGGTTTGTAATCTCGATGAATACGTGGTAGATTTGCTCTTTTTTATGAATTAGTGTAGGAGTTTTTTGGGGAATATCTTCGATGAGTATTTGTTGTCACCGGATTGTCTTCTTTGTGTGCGTGAGATGCATGAATGATTGAATGGAGTGGATACGTACCCATTGTTGGAGTGTTAATTTGGTTGCACACTCTTACAGCTTCTTAGTCCTATTTACGTACAGGCCGGGTGTTACTCACAATGCTTTGTATCACTTGATGCTACATTCTAAGATAACAAAGTCGCCCTTTATGAAAGAAAAAAACTCTTACAGCTTCTTGTTTCTTCTGTTAGTTTAGCTGTTTCTGGACATGAATGGCTGGTCATGTTTTCACAGACGCTTCATAAACTTGATAGGAATCTCAAGTCTGATAGTTAGGAGGACCTATTTCCTATAGTTTCTGTTAGGAAATTAGTGCCTGAAATTTCTGACCATAACCCTCTATGACTTTCGTCCGGGGATGAAGAGAGAGAGGCACCTAAAACCCGTGAATTCTGTTTTGACCTGTCTTGTGTTAAAAACGATGAATTCCTAGGTCTGGTCGATAAGATCTGGAATAGGACTGTGCAGGCCTCAGATCCTATTGACGTTCTTGACATCAAGCTCAATAAAATTAAGATATATTTTAAAGAGGTAATTACAGCAATGGTGCCTAAACTTGCCACCAATGTTCAGTTTGGTGCATGAACTTGAAGAATACGCTGATTTGGTGCAAAAACATGGTTCTTTGATGCAAATACGGTTCGAATCACGTTTGCATACGTCCGCGCTGCTGACTAGGATGCAAGCATGGTCATGGGACCCAATGTCAGCGAGTGCCATCGCGCACAGAAGCGTGTGGCCGCGCGGCTGGGTGAAATATTACGGAAACCCCCTTCGTTCTGTTTATTTTTCGCACAAGCCGTGACCCTCGATCCCCTTTCCACCGCGGCGGCGCGCTCAAGTAGGCAAATAAAAAGGACAGCGGCGAGGGCCTCCTCCGTGACCGTGTTCTTCACCAGGCACACCGGTTGCGCAGCCGGCACGCCCTACGCCCTGCCGCGGTGCTCGAGGCATGCCGCGTTGAAGCTGTCCGTGCCTAGCGCCAGCGCGTCCAGGAGCATGTCCGCCGGCTGCCACAGCTCGTCCGCCGGCTTGTGCAGCGGCAGCACGTGGGCCTTTGCCCACGGCTCCAGTTGCTGCAGTACCTCCAGCCTCTACGGCGCAAGGTACCTCCTCCGTTCCTCCTCATCCTCCCGCCGCTCGGCCATTGGTCCTCCTCTGCTACTCAAAGCGCTCCTACACCTGTCTCAAGGGTGACTTGTGTGGGCACAGAGATGCGCCTGCTCGACGTGTATGCAATGAAGGTGTGACACAGGGCCATTGTTTTTGGTGTGACAGTATGAGGTAACATTGGGTCTGAATTCAGGAGGTCCTCTTAATTCTGTGGTTTGTGATAATTTGAGTAGATCACATCAGTTATTACTGGAGCCTCTTATTAGTGTGTGAATTGTTTATTAACAGGATGAGAGGACTTGTGGTTATGCCAAATGGATCGACAAACCATGGCAAGGAAGGGAGAGAATTGTGATTGCTAATCTTGCTAGCAAGAAAGAGGTTCTGGAGAAGAAGCTGAAGGAGAAAGATGGTGACATAGAAGCTGTGAAGGAGAAGCGGATAATGGAGAAGAGAATGATTGCAATGGAGATCAGTTGCTATCCAGAGATAGGATGATAATGTTTTGCTATATTAATGTATTTTGGTTTAGTCGCAATCATGTTTGCAATGGCTGGCAGGTCCTGATGCATTTTGTTTTAATGTATTTTGGTTTAGTTGAGACAAAATTAGTATTTTGATGAACTCAATGAGATTTACTACTGAAATGCTTGGTCTGTGTATTGAAAGAAAATGGCAATTCGAGATGTTTTGTTTCCTGTACTGCAGTTTTATATTAATGTCAATTTCATGTACAACAATCTCCTGTACCGAATCAATCTCCTGTATCAAATTGAAATTATTGTTTCATGTACCTGTACATCAAACATGATTTGAATCGAATGATTCATGTACTACAGTAGTATATCATAACTAAATTTTGACAGCACCAATTGATATTCAGTGCCAAATTTTGACAACAATTGTGTGAACATCATAGCTAAAATTTGACAGCAACACGATGATATTCGGTGCAAAAATTTTAAATTTTGATAGCAAGAAAGTGATATTCAGTGCCAAATTTTGACACATTTTTGTGGTCATCACAACTACAGTTTGACAGCAAGACAGTGATATTCAGTACCAAATTATTGACGGCAACACTATAAATAGGTCTAGTACATAACATGACAGCCAAATACTTAAGTTCAAGGTACATCACATCCAAATGTTCATTACATTAATAATAACAAGTCTGGTAATCAAAATAGTCCTCTAAGCAAAAGATCAAGTTCATTGATGAACTTAGGTGCATTTTCATCAAGTTCAGACATGAATGGTTCATTGACAGCATCCTCAGCTAGCTCCGCTTCATAGTCACATGATGTATCCTTCTCTCTGTGATCATCCACTTCTTTATCTATGTTTGTCTCGAACAAATCATCGTCCCCATCTCTATATCAAAGTCACTATCATAGAAATCCTCATCAGTCTCTGAATCTGCTGTTGCTGCGTCTACTCCACCTTCCTCCTCTATTTCTTCTTTTTTTTTTTGGCGGGTACCTCCTCTATTTCTTCATCACCACAACCTGATGATGATCCTTCCCCAAATAACCTCCTTCCCCTCCTATCATTTGGCACACTTCTTTCCTCGTCTTGGATATTTTTATCATTTAGCATAATGTCATCTCTCATAACTCTGTTAACTGTCTCTCCATGGTCTACAATCAGCAACAAATTCTTGTGCTCTATAGTTGCTGCTATCATTGCAAGGATGTCAGCAGCACACTTTATCTCTCTTAGTCCATCACCCAATGTCTTTCCCGGCTGACACCAAAACACATCAAGCTTTACACTCTTTCTGTCATACCCTAGCTGCTGCAGAAAATCATCAATCCTTAAAATGGACCAAGTATCACTGTCACAGTTGTCAAACCAGTCAACTTCATAATCCTTGTATGTGTTGTTGCTATCAGTTCCACAAAAGAAGCCTCTGCGGTGAATCTGAACTCAGAAAAGACCATCAAAAGCATCTGCAATGCAAAGAAGAAGTAACTAGTTCACTCTTACCTCAGCTTACAACACACAATTTAGTAAACAAAACAAAATTCAGTTAATTCTGAATGATGTTAACTTTAGTTAATAATTCATTTAGCATCAGTAAATATGGATAAATAAGTGGTAATAACAATATCTTAACAGCATAGAATTCACTTCATAAAACACTTGCAGTAAACAACCCAAAATTGATAAAACAAACAAATTATTGACAGAGAGTCTCCCGCTGTGTTGGTATGATAGACTCACACACGCACACAGGTTGCTCGGTGGAATTTCTGGAAAAAATAAGGAAGATCTAGCAGAGTAAGAAACAGAGCACACATACACACGAGCAACCTTTGGTACGAATGCCTTCCACTTTTTTTCTGCCTACCAACTAATGGTTAGGGTCTGGGCAGGAAGAGATTCAGCTCATCTATCAGGATGATTTGATGCCCCATGTCAATGAATGAAAGTCCGTTCTTTCGCAGATAATGAAAAAGAAAAAAGTGCCACATGATGGATGGTTGTCATGGGGAGGAAGAGGTTCCTAGTGGTTCAGACGAGTTCTTGTCTTTATAGAGCAGAGTAGGGACATCTGAAGGCTGAGTGGCTCTGCAGCTATGAAATACGGGTGTGATAAATTAAGGTAAGGCTCAATTGCATAATGCACACCAAAGATCTCTGTAAGCATATGCCAGGAGTTAATCTTCCATCATATAAAGAATGTGTACCAAAGATTTGAAGGCAACATCATATAAGCGTCTGTATGTCTGCTCTGTTTCTTACAAAATTGTCCAGGCAACAATGCCCTTTGCTTGCTGGCTGCTTACAGAAACTCACCCAACAAGTACTGACTAGCTTACACTATGCACGTACATACATGGTCACTGATCAAAATTGAGTGTGTACCTACTAGTCAAAATTCAGTTAAGCAAGTGTCAAAAATTCAGTTAAGCGTCCAACATTCAGTTAAGTATCTGTCAAAAAGTTCAGGAATGCTACTGCCATCAAGTTCAGTAATGCTACTGTTAAATTTTCAGTATACCTACTTCATATTTCTAATAAGATCAAATCGACCATCATCTATGTCATCAAATCTGCATTTTTTTGTCCATCACAAATACCAAAAAAGAGGTGCCTTTCTAACCCACACATTACCTAAGAACAAACATCAGTTTCAAATCCTAAAGTGTCATTGCGCATTAGGGGAATAACCTAAACACAACTAAGAATCATCAAAGCAGCACCATGACATACAGATCCTAGTTCCTGTCGCGCCATACATACATTTAAAACCCTATAGAAACCAGGAGACAGAGGGGCAGAGGAGACGACGCAATTCTCACCATATGGAGGAGCTGCATCTCCGAGAGCTCGCCGACGAGGCGCCGCCATTCGCGCCCGCGACGATCAATGGTGCCGTCACGATCCACCCAGGCGGCGGCACCGAACAATCGAACTAGGAGAGAGACGACGAGAAGAGCCCGAGGCAGATCATGACACAGGTGGGATGTTAGGATATGGGCGGGCTGCTGTGTCCCACCGGCTGAGGGGCTTATGTGCGAAAAATAAACAGATCAAAGGGGTTTTCTGTGATATTTCACCCAGCCGTGTGGCCACATGCCTCTGTGCGCGATGGCACTAGCTGACATTGGGTCCCGCAGCCACGCTGGCATCTAGTGAGCAGCGCGGACGTATGAAAACGTGATTCGGACTGTATTTGCATCAGAAAGCCAAGTTTTTGAACCAAATCGGTGTATTCTTCAAGTTCGTGCACTAAACTAAACATTGGTAGCAAGTTTAGACACCATTGGTCTAATTACTTCTATTTTAAAGGTTGGGGTTCAGATAAATTTGGTCATGCTAAGAAGCTAAAGGAAAATCTTAGGGGGTGTTTGTTTCTAGAGACTTTTTTGTGTAGGGACTAGAAAAAGTCCCTCTTAGAGACTTTTTTACCAAAGAGGAGGGACTTTTTAGGGACTAAACTAGGCATTTGGGACTAAATGAAGAACACTCTCAAGGAGAGTCTTTTTGGAACTTTTTCAACAATGCCCCTCCATGCACCCATTGGCCCTCCACCCCATCGTGTTGTTTGATTTTTTTTTTCTATATACTAGGGGCAACATGGTCATTTAATAACCTCTAGGAAGGGACTAGGGACTTCTTAGTCTCTGGAAACAAACAGGGAGGGACTTTTTAGGAACTAGGGACTTTTTAGTTGGGACTAGAAAAAGTCCTAGGACTAGAGAACCAAACACCACCTTAGATTCGTGTTGTCATTGTTAGAAGAGCTTGAGGAGGATGGCCTTCTTCTTCCAGAATTGTATAGTAGGAAAGTGGACGTTAATTTTGAGTTGCATGAGATGGTGGTCAATGAGAAGATCTATTGGCTTCAGCATTCCCATGAGTGCTGGTTGCTCAAAGGGGATTGTAATACTTATTATTTTCATAAGATTGCGAATGGTCACAAGAGGAATTATACTACCCATGCTATCAAGTGTGGGGACATTGAAATTACGAAAAAGGGTTCCCCTCGCTTTATATTATAAAGCACAACCACAGCATCAAGCATCCAATACAAAACGCACGCCACACTGACCCAAGGCAAGATACATGAATGCCGGGCACCGACACACAACCTCAACGACACAAAGCATCTAAAAGATGAGAAAAAAGGATCCGCTAGGAGCCGACGGAGACCACCACCAAGGAGAGATCATCCGAGAGAACGTGCGACGGACACGCCGGACCGAGGACTCCAAGACGGTGCCTCCAGGAAGGGCACGAGCAAGAACATCGCCACCATCTGATCCAAAGATCAAGTTTTCACCCGGAGTAAGATGAAGGGAGAAGAAGCACCACGACGAAGCCTGCAAGGAGAAACATGACGCCCACGGACGCCGTCACCGTCGACCAGAGCGGTACTGGGTAGGTGATGTACCCCGGTGCTTCAGCTCCCCCGCCGCCACCCCGGTCCGCCAACACCCATAGCCATGCCGCCCGAGCGGCCATAGTAGCCTGCCCGCATTTGAGCCGCGCACACGACCAATGCGACTCCCACCACCAGGGCCGCCGCCCCGCCATGAGACCACGCCGAAGCCACCAATGTCCACGACTTTGTCAAGATTCACGACCCCAACCACCTCCAGAACCGCCGCTGGCAAAGCTCCCTCGAGAAGGTCCACGACAACATCGACTAGGGGAAGGGGAAGGCGGAGAAGTTTCCCATTGCCACGACCGACACCTGTGTCAGCTCCAACTTCCCCCCGGAACTGTGTTCCGCCCCTGCTTCGAAGGCCCAGAACATCAGGAGGCATCGTCCATCTCTAGAAGCCGGAGAGGGAGGGTTACTGAGCTGTCGCCGCCGCTGCCTAAAGAAGCCACCAGGGGATCCACCCGAGCCGAGTGCCGCCAC
>NC_041384.1:34740424-34750760 GCF_002162155.2 Triticum dicoccoides | reverse complement strand
GCACCGGGCGCGGCGCCGAAGCGCGCTGCCGGAAGCACCGCCGCCAATGCCACCACTGGCCCACATCACCAATATGGCGCCCGCCGCCCGTCGAACGCCACCATCGCCGGCCTGCTCCAGGGCGCCGCCGCGCCGCCATGCCCGGCATCGAGCGCCGTGCCCAGCCGGGAGATCTAGCCCGCGCCATACCCCACGAGCGGGGGACGAAGGAGCACCGTCGCCGCAGACGATGCCTGGGCTTCGCCTGGCCACGCCCCTTGGCGGCGACGAGGGTGGAGGAGGGAGGAAGAGGGGGGTGCAGCGGCGGTGATAGGGAAACCTCGCCGACGCCTCGCGGGTGGCATCAGGGGAGGGAGGGAGGTCCAGGTCCCGCTCTAGAACTTTTTACGACCCTATCTTTGGGACGTTGAAATTCTGGGCACTGGCAATTTAATACACATGCCAGTAACTTCTATAAATAATTGTTTGGTCCAGCCATCGGAAATCAATTTCATATTGACCCTGATACTTGGAGGACCGATGACAAGCTTAACCTTGACGACAAATGCTGATTAACTCACGAGTTTACTAAAAACGAAAGGACGATTTGTTTGCCATGGATGTTAATAAGGTTCCTGGGCCCCTCAACATCCTTGTAGAATGTTATCAATGTTGTAAGGATACTGTCAAGCATGAAATCATGCAGTTGTTTGGTACTTTTCATAAATGTACTTTGGATGTCCAACATCCGAGTTACAGGGTTATTAAGCTCCTACCCATTGTCTCTGGTCTTGACCATATGCAACAATTTTGGCCTATTTGCCTCCTTGGGGGTCCCTACAACCTCAACACCAAAGTAATGGACCGAAGAGTAGAGAAATATGCTGAGAAACTCATTAGCCCCACCCAAAATGCCTTTGTTAAAGGCAGAAATATTATGGACAGGGTGTTGTCTCTTCATGAGTTACTTAATTATACTCATGTCAAGAAGAGAGTTCGGGTAGTGATTAAACTTGATTTTGAGAAAGTCGTATGACAAGGACAATTGGGACGTCCTATTGGAATGCCATAAGTTGAGAGGGTTCAATACTACCTTGTGTGGTTGGGTTAAACAAGTCTTGTACAACTACATGGTTAGTATCAAGCTTAACAACTGTGAGGGCCTTTATTTTCAAAGTTCCAAAGGGCTGCACCCGGGGGACCATCTATCACCTTTTCTGTATATTCTTACAGCTTTCATGGCTCTCCACCATGCATTGGCACCTCTCGACCCTCGCGGCTGTCGTAACGAACCCCATCTCCTCCAACACCGTTGCCGACTTCGCAAGCTCTTCTCCAAATCTGTCAAAAGGTATTTTTCACATCCATAATATACCACTACTGTACAGAATTGTAACGTGTTCGTGAAATGCCATATAGAGGAGTTAGATCTTAGGTGTTCTTAGATGTACCTGTTACAAACATGTGGTTTGGTGTCATTCGATGTACAAATCAGATGGTTGTGTTTGATTTGCAGGACTTAATATGAGTGCCAATGTTTTGACGAAACAATGAGTCATTTCCATTTCGCAAATTCCTGATACTCAATACGCCATACTTTTAGCAAAGCTCATGCCGAAATTTTCGGTGGAGGTATTGTATTTTATGTTTTTTCATAATTGTTGTTTACAAGCGTTATTTGTGGAGTTCGATTGCACAGCCACAAATTTGTGTGTTGATTTGCAGTACTTAATATGAGTGTCACTATTTTGACCAAATATCGATTCGTTTCCATTTTCGAAATTTACCAAAAAATCTGCTAGGTAACCACCGTTTGGGCCCTGGTGGTTACAAAGCTACTATACCGAAGTGGGAGAAGGAGGCCGCGGACTTTATAGCCGCAGGTAAACCGCCTCCGTTCTTGGAAAATTGCGATCCTGCTCATGACTTCTGTTTTCTATGGGCCCGTGCAGTGCAAGACACAGACAGTAAGGAGTTGGTCCTCCCGACGCAGAAACTTTGCTCGACAGAGGAGAACTTGGTAACATCAATCACCACTAATAATTTAGTCCCCACAACTTATTTTTACGTACTTTAATAATCGTTTACCAAAACACATGTATTTTTTGTGGAGAAAAATAAAGTAGGAATTTGGACCTCGCCCTCATGAATCTCCCTACAGCAATAGGTATGATGACCCTCTTACCCGGACAATGAACGAGGGTTTTGGGCCTAACAGGAAGACCAAGACTAGGCATGTATTGGGCATGGGTAAGATGTGGTAGGACGACGCCTACCCTAAAACCAAAGAACTAAAAAATTACAGAAGGAAGTACATAATCAAAACTAAGTTAGATGCGGTAATAGACGCAACACTCAAGAAGAGGTTAGCAGAAATGTTTCCGCACAACATGCCAAGTCCTACCCTGCAGCATACACCTAGGATCACCTAACAGCCACGAGCATCCCACTTTATTCCATGTTGACCGCAAGCCAACGTCGGTGGGGTAAAGACAAGGTTGCCAAGGGGCAAATTACCCCATTTACCAATGGTAGCAGAATGATGCACAGGGTCATCCCGGCACTTGACATGACGAGGGTGCAGATGTAGGAGGTAGTGACGGGCCTTGAATATTGGTCGTTGCCACATCCCCCTGAAGAGGGCATCACAATGTTAGGGCAAGTGACCCAGAGCCACCTGCTTAACTGGCCGATAAATGATATAGAGGAGGTTCCCCACAGATATGCCAACATCAGAGACGTAGTGCCAGATATTCCGCATTCAGGGGAGAAGAATGCACGTGACAGTTGCGGATCATCGGCACACAAACCACCTATGCATGTTGTCATCCACAAAGGGCGGAAAAAGAATATGTATAAGCCTGGGGAACTGCTTCTACCGGATTCTCTCGATTGATCTTCAAGTTCTACACACCCATGTTGTAGATAAATGAAAAGAAGGCCAACATGGATACTCGGTCAAGGTCATAGAAGGTTATAGTTTTGTCTAGGAGTTTCCGGCAGACATCATTGATCTGGCCTTTAATGAGGTCATCCATGCAAATATCTTCTCCGTCAGTGCAGTCTCCTCAGAGTTAATGCGGCTTTAGGTACTTCATTGAGCTACAAATGCCCTACTCCTGCATAGTAAAGTTACCTGATCCTTTTTACATGCATTGCAACAACCTGGAAGCCGCAGAAGGCCAGGAGGTCATCTCAGACTACTTGTTCCCGTTCTTTATCGTCAATCATCCACATACGGACACCTCTAGTGCCATACTACAACAAGTAAGTCGTCACTCATTTATTTTGAAACATATAAATGGCCTTGTGGTTTGATCTCATCAATGCTAATTTCTTCATTTTTTTTGCGCAGCGACCGACATTGGATCGTAATCGCACTATTGCCGATGCAGGGCTTGACTTATTTCATCGATTCAAAAAGACAACCTAAAAACCAACGGACCAGATTGAAGAAGGTTCTAAATGATGCTCTCACCAAGTGTAAAAACTTCAGAGAGACGATAACAGAACATTCAAAATTCAAGTTCTTCACTAGCGCTTGTTGCTATCAAGAACAAAATGTGAAAACCTCTCATAGGTCTGGCTACTATGCCATGGCTATCATGGACCACATTTTGAAGAAAAGCAAATATTTGATAGTGATAGCCAGATCATCAAGTGGTCTGAAGAGATGGAGAGGGACATGGACATAGAAAAACTATTAGCAGAGTATGGGGGCCTCCTAAAGATGTTGGCCAAAATCATCAACAAAGAGGTTGTAAATGAGGATCGGAAATTCCACTGCCAGTTAGAGCGAGATGAAGAACGACTTCATCGAGTCGAAGACATATTACGGTAATCGATTACGAGCGATACACTGCTTCAGAACATCTTGATTCGTTGTTCATTATATGAGTTAAGACACGCATATTTATTTGTTGCCCTACACTTCTTATACTATATGTTTGCATCATTAATACTCCTAATTATTGTATCACCATTGTAATACGATTGTTTGATCCCAGTGGAATAATCGAGTGCAAAATACTGCTTTAGCACCATTAAAATGATGCCACGACAGCAATTACTCTATATAACAACATCACTACCAGTCTACCAGTGGCGGGCGGCAAAGGTGCCTAGCACTACTAATACGCACAACAGTGGCGAGCAGAGACAAAGCAGTGGCGGGTACATACAAACAAATAACTCGGTAGTTATTATAGTTGTGCCGGGCGATAACGCATACGCGCCACTACAACACTGTGCCATAACAAAGCTGTGGCGGGAGGTCAGTGCCGAGCAGCCTGACCCGTCACCACTAGGCTTTTTGCACCAACCACTGCTGGGCATTCATGCCGTGGTGATGGTTTAATAAATTTGACATCAATTGACTTTTGATTTTCTACAATTGTTAGGCCTCAGCTGCGGCAGTACTCTGCTCTTTTCTCTTCATAGAAAATGGTTGGAAGGCATTTGGTTTCGATCAAAGCAAATGGAGAGTGGGCGTTGGGCACTTTCCCTCTAAGAAACTTTCTTTGGCACAAACTCAACACCACAAATTACCAGGATGCACTAACAGTAAGGAGCCACTTCATATCTTCCGTACTGCTCACATGCCGTGAGATTACTTGCAAAGTGGGTAGGTGCACCGTCGCCAGAAAAAATAGTAAGTGTGTCATAGGTGTCACCCTAGTATCCAACTGGCACTAGTAGAAAACAGGGCTATGGTCCACGCCGGGTCAGCCCATTAGTCCCGGTTCAGTCTAGAACCGGGACCAATGTGGGCATTGGTCCCGGTTCATGAGCCCAGGGGGCCGGTCGGGCCACGTGGGCCATTGGTCCCGGTTCATCTGGACCTTTTGGTCCCGATTTGTGGGATGAACCGGGACCAACGGGCCTCGCTCCTGGCCCACCACCATTGGTCCCGGTTGGTGGCTTGAACCGGGACCAAAGGCTCCCCTTTAGTCCCAGCTCATGTCACCAACCGGGACCAATGAGGTGCCTATATATACCCCCTCACGCAAGAGCAGAGCACAGTGCTCTGTTTTTTCTAGCCGAGGGGGAGAGGGCTTTGTGGTGCTCTAGCTCACCTCCTATGCACATGAGGTGTTCGATGGAATGCCCGAGCCACACTACTTAAGCTTTCTCCTCTCGAAGCTCGACCTCCAAGCTCCATTTTCCTCGAGATTTGTCTAGATTTAGCGGTCCGTCACGCCCCGTCCCCATCTTCACTCCATCGATCACCCGCGCCGATCTCATCACCGACACCACCGTGGTGAGCCTCTTGTTCTTATCTTCTTTTTGAAAGGAAAAATATTCTTACTTGTATGTTTAGATAGATACTTGTATCATTTTCTTACATTTATTATTGCATCTTATATAGTGCGATGGTTTTGGTATCCGCCCCCGTCGGTCCTCGTCCTGTCTATGATTCGGATGTGGTATGTATATTATCTTTATAACTATTGGTTCATTTATTGTTTATGAAAATTATGCCGACCAACGTGACATAGATTTTATTTATCTAGGATGTATGTGAATCGGAAATGCCAACCGACCCTATTGTCGAGAGGTTAAATTTAGTTGAAGAAGAAAACAATTTGTTGAAGGAAAAAATAAAAAAAATTGAGAAGGAGAAGATGATATTGGAGTTGCATGTTGCGGATGTCGTCGATGATCACAAGATCAAGATGGATGCAATGCGCTTGAAGATTAGAAAGATTAGAAAATATGCCATTCATACCGAGGCTTGGTATCATTATGCCGTTGGATCAATTGTTACCTTGGTTGCGATTATGATCGCATTTGTTTTCGCATTGAAATGTTTTACATAGTTTCAATGTATGGTTTAATTAATTAGATGCTCTGGAGAGCTATATGTTGTTAGATGAGAACTATGTATGCACTTTCGTTTTAATGTGATGATGAACTTCTATTAATTTGGACACTTAATTACATATAATGCACGCAGATGAACCGACAATGGATGTACGGTGACAGACACACCCGCGAGTACATTAAGGGCGTGCATGAGTTTCTCGATGCGGCTGAGGCAAACAAGCAGAATGGTTTTATGTGTTGTCCATGCATTGAATGTGGGAATACGAGGTCTTACTCTAACTGGAAAATCCTTCACTCCCACCTGCTTTACAAGGGTTTCATGCCACACTATAATGTTTGGACGAGGCACGGAGAAATAGGGGTTATGATGGAAGACGGCGAAGAAGAAGAGTACAATGACAACTATGTGCCCCCTGAATACGGTGATGCTGCAACGGGGGGAGCTGGTGAAGATCAAGAGGAACCAGACGATGTGCCCAATGATGCTGCAACGGGTGAAGCTGCTGAAGATCAAGAGGAACCAGACGATGTGCCCGATGATGATGATCTCCGCCGGTCATTGTCGATGCAAGGACGCAATGCATTAGTCAAAAGGAGAAGCTGAAGTTCGATCGCATGTTAGAGAATGCTGTGGCTGACAAAGGATTTGAGAAGCTACTGAAAATATTGAAGAAGAAGCTTCCAAAGGATAACGAATTGCCCGACAGTACATACGCAACAAAGAAGGTCGTATGCCCTCTAGGATTGGAGGTGGAGAAGATACATGCATGCCCTAATGACTGCATCCTCTACCGCGGTGCATACAAGGATCTAAACGCATGCCCGGTATGCGGTGCATTGCGGTATAAGATCAGACAAGATGACCCTCGTGATGTTGACGGCGAGCCCCCCAGGAAGAGGGTTCCTGCGAAGGTGATGTGGTATGCTCCTATAATACCACGGTTGAAACGTCTGTTCAAAAACGAAGAGCATGCCAAGTTGATGCGATGGAACAGTGAGAACCGAAAGAAAGATGGGAAGTTGAGAGCACCCGCTGACGGGTCGCAGTGGAGAAAAATCGAGAGAAAGTACTGGGATGAGTTTGCAAAGGACCCAAGGAATGTATGGTTTGCTTTAAGCGCGGTTGGCATTAATCCTTTTGGGGAGCAGAGCAGCAATCATAGCACCTGGCCCGTGACTCTATCTATGTACAACCTTCCTCCTTGGATGTGCATGAAGCGGAAGTTCATTATGATGCCAGTTCTTATCCAAGGCCCTAAGCAACCCGGCAACGACATTGATGTGTACCTAAGGCCATTAGTTGAAGAACTTTTACAGCTGTGGAATGAAAATGGTGTACGTATGTGGGATGAGCACAGACAGGAGGAATTTAACCTTAAGGCGTTGTTGTTCGTGACCATCAACGATTGGCCCGCTCTCAGTAACCTTTCAGGACAGACAAACAAAGGATACCACGCATGCATGCACTGTTTAGATGACACTGAAAGTATATACCTGAACAAATGCAGGAAGAATGTGTACCTGGGCCATCGTCGATTTCTTCCGACCAACCATCAATGTCGAAAGAAAGGCAAGCATTTCAAAGGCGAGGCAGATCACCGGAAGAAGCCCGCCATGCGCACCGGTGATCACGTGCTTGCTATGGTCAATGATTTACACTACGTAATCTTTGGGAAGGGTCCCGGTGGACTAGCTGTTCCGAATGACGCTGAGGGACACACACCCATGTGGAAGAAGAAATCTATATTTTGGGACCTACCCTACTGGAAAGACCTAGAGGTCCGCTCCTCAATCGACGTGATGCATGTGACGAAGAACCTTTGCGTGAACCTGCTAGGCTTCTTGGGCGTGTATGGGAAGACAAAAGATACACCCGAGAAACGGGAGGACCTGCAACGTTTGCACGAAAAAGACGGCATGCCTCCGAAGAAGTATAAAGGTCCTGCCAGCTACGCTCTTACGAAAGAAGAGAAAGAAATCTTCTTTGAATGCCTGCTCAGTATAAAGGTCACGACTGGCTTCTCGTCGAATATAAAGGGAATAATAAATATGCCAGAGAAAAAGTTTCTGAACTTAAAGTCTCATGACTGCCACGTGATTATGACGCAACTGCTTCCGGTTGCATTGAGGGGGCTTCTACCGGAAAACGTCCAATTAGCCATTGTGAAGCTATGTGCATTCCTCAATGCAATCTCTCAGAAGGTGATCGATCCAGAAATCGTACCAAGGCTAAGGAGTGATGTGGCGCAATGTCTTGTCAGTTTCGAGCTGGTGTTCCCACCATCCTTCTTCAATATCATGAGGCACGTCCTAGTTCATCTAGTCGACGAGATTGTCATCCTGGGGCCTGTATTTCTACACAATATGTTCCCCTTTGAGAGGTTCATGGGAGTCCTAAAGAAATATGTCCGTAATCGCGCTAGGCCTGAAGGAAGCATCTCCATGGGCCATCAAACAGAGGATGTTATCGGGTTTTGTGTTGACTTCATTCCTGGCCTTAACAAGATAGGTCTCCCTAAATCGCGGTATGAGGGGAGACTGACTGGAAAAGGCACTCTTGGAAGAGACTCAATAATATGCAGGGACGGATATTCTTGGTCTCAAGCACACTACACAGTTCTACAGAACTCTACCTTGGTGACCCCGTATGTCGATGAACACAAGAACAGTCTGCGCTCCAAACACCCGGAGTAGTGCGACGACTGGATTACATGTGAACACATCAGGACTTTCAGCAGTTGGTTGGAAACACGTCTCAGAGGTGACAACACTGTGTGTGATAAGTTGTACTTGTTGTCCAGGGGACCATCTTTGACTGTATTGACTTACAAAGGATACGAGATAAATGGGAATACATTTTACACGATCGCCCAAGATCAAAAGAGCACCAACCAAAACAGCGGTGTCCGCTTTGATGCAGCAACCGAGAGCGGAAAGGACACATATTATGGTTACATAGTGGACATATGGGAACTTGACTACGGACCTGATTTTAAGGTCCCTTTGTTTAAGTGCAAATGGGTCAATCTGTTAGGCAGCGGGGTACAGGTAGACCCACAGTACGGAATGACAACAGTGGATCTGAAAAATCTTGGGTACACTGACGAACCGTTCGTCCTAGCCAATGATGTGGCACAAGTTATCTATGTGAAGGACATGTCTACCAAACCGAGAAAAAGAAAAGATAAGGAAGCGAATACATCATACGATGAGCCAAAGCGCCACATAGTTCTTTCAGGAAAAAGGGACATCCTGGGAGTGGACGGCAAGACAGACATGTCTGAAGATTATGAAAAGTTTCATGAAATTCCTCCCTTCAATGTCAAGGCTGCCCCAAGCATCCTGATAAACAATGAAGATTATCCATGGTTACGGCGCAATAAGCAAATGACACAAGCGAAGAAAAAGTGAAGACTTTCTCCCGCAACTATTATGATGATACCATGCCAACTTTGTAACACACGAACATGCTACCATTGTCCGTTTTGTACATGCACATGCTATGTGGGTGAAATTATGATACCATCCCAACTTTCAACTTTTTCAGAGTTCATTTTAAATGCTTTCCAATTTCAGGGTCATTTAGCTCAAAGAATGAATTAATAGCAAACAGAATGAACTACAAAACTTTTATGAAAATAAAAACAATCAATTAAAATATTATGTTATGATCAACTCAAATAAAACTATAATATTCTTCAATAGCAAAAAGAATATAATTTTTGTGACCTAAAATCAAACTATAAGTATTTAATTGTAAGTATAAATAAAAAATAAATAGCAAAAAATAAAAAAAATATTCTATTTTTATAGTAAAGTTATTCATAAACTAGTGATTCACACAAATTTTAAAAAATACAAATTTAAACTATTCAAAATTTTCAAACTAATGGCACTAACAGAAAGTTTATAATTTTTGTGACCTAAAATCAAAAAGAAATCACTAAAAAACTATAAGTATTTAGTTTTAAGTATAAATAAAAAATAAATAGAAAAAAAATCTATTTTTATAGTAAAGTTATTCATAAACTAGTGATTCACACAAATTTTTAAAAATTCAAATTGAAACTATTCAAAATTTAAAAGTAATGGCACTAACAGAAAGTTTATAATTTTTGTGACCTAAACGCAAAAAGAAATCACTAAAAAACTGTAAGTATTTAGTTTTAAGTAGAAATAAAAAAAATAAAAAACCAAAAAAAATGTAGAAATAAAAAAGAAAAAACCAAAAAATGCCACCTACTAGGCCTCCACGGCGTGAATACGACTAGAAACCCTACATGGGCCAGGATTCAGGCCCGCAGAAGGCCCAATAGGCCCACAGGCAGTAGCAAGTTTAGGCCCGAAAACCTGCATAAGAGAGGAGCTCGAATGGGGAGGCACACCAGCGCTTATAAACAAGTGCTGGCGCCCTTCAGCTAGCGAGGTGGGACTAAACTTTTGGGCGCGGGGCAGCACAAGGCCATTGGTTCCGGTTGGTGGCACCAACCGGGACTAAAGGGGGCATTGGTCCCGGTTCGTGGCACGAACC
>NC_041384.1:34722270-34740181 GCF_002162155.2 Triticum dicoccoides | reverse complement strand
TCCTCGTCGCCCCTGCCCCGTCGCCGCCAGGCGCTGCCCTGCGCCGCCCCGATGTCGTCGCCGCCCAGGAAGAAGAAGAAGAAGAAGAAGAAAAGGAAGGAGTGGAAAAGGAAAATAAGAAGAGGAAGACTTCTTTTTTTCTTCGATCTTCTCCTCTATTTTGTTCATGGATATATGCTAAAGAAAACGAGGGGGTGATAGATGATGATGAGGGGTCGAGAGTGGGACGAGAGGTCGAGAGGTGTCGAGGGGAGAAAAAAATCTTATCAGGGACGAGGGTCGTCGAGGGGTCAAGAGAGGGACGAGGGGTCGAGAGAACTAAATAAGAAGAAGAAGAGGAGAGGAAGAAGAGGAGAAATAAATAAGAAGAAGAAAAGAGAAGAAAAAGAAGAGGAGAAGAAGAAAGGAATAGTGGAGAAGAAGAAAAAATAGAATATATTCACTTCTCCACTATTCCTTTCTTCTTCTCCTCTTTTTTTTCTTCTTTTTTTTCTTCGATCTTCTCCTCTAGCTATTCCTTTCTTCTTCTCCTCTTTTTTCTTCTTCTTCTTCTTCTTCTTAATTTTTATCGGGAACGAGGGTGTCACGGATCGCCGAGGGGTCGAGGGTCGGGAACTAGGGTAAAGTGTCGAGGGTCATTAAGGGGTCAAGGGTCGAGGGTTTCAGGGTCGAGGGTTCGAGGGTTCTATAGGGTCGAGGGTCGAGGGTTCCAGGGTCGTCTAGGGGTCGAGGGTTCCAGGGTCGTCGAGGGTTCGAGGGGTCGAGGGTTCCTGGGTCGTCGAGGGTTCGGGGGGTCGAGGATCGCTGAGGGGTCGAGAGAGGTTTCCTAGTGTCAATGTATTGAAGAAATCCATGCCTTCATCATTAGCCGGAAGTAACCAGGGCATGTTGGTACGAAGTTCTGCAAAGTTGTTCTGGAATGGAGTCCTGGATAGAATAATCCACCTTTTGGTACGAATTCAGCAAAGGCCTTCCAAATAGCAATATTCGGAAGGCTCTTGCTGAACTTTGTACCAAAAAGCGAATTATCGTATCTGGGACTCCATTCCAGAACAACTTTGAAGAGCTTCGTACCATCATGCACATGTTACTTTCGCCTAATGATGAAGACATGGTTTTGTTGAATCCTTTGACACTACGCAACCTCCCGACCCCTCGGCGATCCTCTCGAAAATGAGAGGAAGAAGAGGGTCGTCTAGGGGTCAAGGGTTCCAGGGTCGTCGAGGGTTCGAGGGGTCGAGGATCTCCGAGGGGTCGAGAAAGGTTTCCTAGTGTCAAAGTATTGAATAAATCCATGCCTTCATCATTAGCCGGAAGTAACCAGGGCATGTTGGTACAAAGTTCTGCAAAGTTGTTCTGGAATGGAGTCCCGGATAGAATAATCCGCCTTTTGGTACGAATTCAGCAAAGGCCTTCCAAATAGTGATATTCGGAAGGCTCTTGCTGAACTTTGTACCAAAAAGCGAATTATCCTATCTGGGACTCCGTTCCAGAACAACTTTTAAGAGCTTCATACCATCATGCACATGTTACTTTCGCCTAATGATGAAGACATGGTTTTGTTGAATCCTTTGACACTACGCAACCTCCCGACCCCTCGGCGATCCTCTCGAACATGAGAGGAAGAAGAGGATAAAAAAGAAGAGGAAGAAGAGGCTCAAAGAAAAAGTTGAGCTCGGATGAAAAGTTTGAGATCATAGCAATTGCGCCCGATGGCCAACCGATTGAACCCCTCCGGACAAAGAGCACATTTGTTGCTCAGTGCTGGGTTCTGGTTAGGGACAAGTTCCCGATAAGCATCCAGAAAATGGTTTAAGCCGGCTACAGAAGACCCTGAGGTGTCTTGTGTCAATGATATGCAGAAAAATGATCTTTGGACTGAGCTGAAGTCAAATTTCACCCTACCGCCAGAGGATAATCCAGAGAACCCAGTTAAAGAGAAATTAATCAAGTCTTTTGCTCTTAAGAGGATGGCAGAACTATCCAGGAGGTGGAAGAAAGAGCTGAATAAGTTTGTCGAAAATAATGAGACACCAGAATTCAAGGTCAGATATGAGAAGATCAGAGATCACTGACCCGCATTTGTGGCCCACAAGACATCGGAAAAGAGTAAGAAGATGTCGGTGACAAACAAGCAAAATGCTGCGAAGAAGAAGCTTCACCATCGCATGGGGTCAGGTGGCTACCTCGTAGCCCGGCCTAAGTGGTCCAAGACTGAGAATGATCTGGTTGATAAAGGGATCGAACCAGAGACAATTAACTGGCCAGACCGTTGCCGAACTTGGTTCTTCAAGGCTGGCGGAACCTTGGACCCTGTAACAGGGAAGTGCATTTGGATGAATGATCAAATGGACATAACAGTCAGGAAGCTTAAGCAGTATATCGAAGCAGCGCAGGAAGGGACGTTCTTTCCAGACAGAGAGAACGACGAGCTCACAATGGCCCTCTGGAATCCTGAGCACCCTCGACGGACACGAGGCACGCCAGGCTCCATTCCGTGGAAGGTTGGGTTTCCGGACGCAGGCGGTTACAAATCCCATGAGAGGAGGAAAAAAGTGCAGCAGACCCAAATGCAGGCGTTGCAAGCAAGGGTAGACGTGATAGAGGAACGAGAAGCAAATCGCAGCAAACGTACTGCCGAATCCTCCCCCAAAGCTACCCCGCCATCTCAGCGCAGAAGCAGCGTGGCTTCCACCCAGCTGCTTCAGCCGGAGCATGCCTTGATGGCTCCTGCCAGCTATCCCTTGGATGCTATCATGGAGTCTCAAAATTGCCACCTTATGACGCAATGGATGAATTTGAAGGTGAAGGCGGCTGTTGGCTCTGTTTATCCTACTAAACCCGGCGCAACTTTTCACTGTCGGTCGATTCCAGAAGGATATGCTAGGGTGATGGTGGATGAAATAACGGAGGGATTTGAGGACCTCCAGCTTGACCACCCTACCGGTGAAGGGGAGACTCGGCTGGGGTCTGCTCTGAAGACTCCATGCCTATGGCGTAAGGAGCTCATCAACCTTCCGAACTAGACGCCTCCGCCTCCTCCTCCTCCTCCTCCGGCGAGTCAGGGCACTCCGCCTCCTCCACCGCCTCCTCCTCCGGCGAGTGACGATCAGGGCCCTCGGTCGGCTCCTTCTCCTGCACGTGGCGGCACTCCGCCTCCTTCTCCGCCTGTGCCGACGCGCCCGAGCAGCCAGCCTCCTCCTTCTCCGCCTCGTCAGCAAGGGCGGAAGAGACCTGCCACCGCTCCAGCTGCTCCGGCGCGTCGTAGTCCTTCTCCTCCGCCTCGTTAGCAATTAAAGAAGACAACCGCTCCGTCTGCTCGGTCGGCATCTAGCAGTACAACCAGAGGCGGGAGGACATACAGATTCGGTCCTTCTCTGAAGACTCCAGAGAAGTTACCATATGAGAGGACCCCGGAGGAGAACGCCGAGATCGCGCGAACCGAAGTGGATGACTGGTTTCAAGGGTTGAGAGCAAAGAGACATCCACCTTCGGAGGAGAAGGTAGATCCGGTGAAAGTGAAGCGCACTCTGGCTGCCCTGACCAAACCACCGAAGTCTCCGCCGAAAGGAAACTATGAGCGCACTATTGGAAAGGAATTTGCCGAAGCGGAGCGGTCGGGAAGTACTGTCAGTGATCAAAGGCTGAAAGAACGACGAGCTGGGAAACAAATTGCCCAGCTCGGCGAACAAGCGAAGCAATCGTGCCCCCCGCTCAAGGTGCCTAGCCACACATTGCTAATGATCCGAGGATGGTGCCCGGTTATAGCAATCTTGCAGATTACCTGCCCGACGAAGTACATTATGAACCCATGGACGTGCAGATATAAAGATACGAGTACGGGAAGCCTCTCGTCAAAGATGAAAGATCTCTATCAACGATGATGCGAAGATTGCATGATTGGTACTTGAAAATCTGAAGAGACTCTGGGGGGAGGAGTACTTTGTATGTGAAAGTTAAAAAGGAGCATGACCTCATTGGAATTGAACTGTTGCCTGTTCCATTTGAGGAGTTCTATCAGTTTTTCAATCAATTGGCCCTCGATAAAACAACGGTCGCCTGCTACTGTCTGTAAGTAGTACTACTTCTGTCATTAAGTTTCTCTATATAGCTTAGCTCTTTCATTGCATGTATTTATAATCATCCTCACTATATTATGCAGATTGAAGATCGCCGAATTGAAGAAAAGACAAGTCGGTGATATTGGGTTCATTAACACATATCTCATAGATGCAACTCAGGTTAAATTTCATGCCACAGCTACCGAGGCCAACTTGCTACGATCGTTCGTAATAAATGAAAACAAAGATATAATACTCTTTCCTTACAACTTCAAGTGAGTGTTACTGTCTTGTGCGTATTCGGTTTCCCTTATATATTAGTCAAGGTTATAGTAATGTAATTGATGAGTTATGCATGCGTGTGCAGTTTCCACTATATTCTCCTAGAGATTAAGCTTGAGCAGGGACTAGTAACCGTCTTAGACTCAAGACGAAAAAATCCCCAGGACTATGCAGACATGACTCAAATACTCGAGAAGTAAGTTAAATCGATCATTATCCACCATATCAGCAACTTTGTTCATTTCCTGATATATCAAGTAATTGTTTTCTTTGTCCGGCAGGGTTTGGAGAAAATTCACCAGAAAAGCTCCGGGACTGCCGAAGGAGCTGCAATTTAGACACCCGAAAGTAAGTACTATAGTAGCATTTTAAGCGCATCTACTAGTCATTCAAGCGCTAGTTTCATCAATACCATTTGGCATTCTTGCTTATCAGTTTGATTAACCTCTATTTCTTGTAAAGTGGGTGTGGCAGGAACAAGGGAATGATTTCTGTGGATACTACAGTTGCGAGTCCATCCGCCACACGACCTGTGAGCGGGGCTACACTGACGAACAATATGAAGTACGTAAATAACAACATTCACAATTTTATTTTATTACCATCATTTGTGTTGAGTTTCATTCATTCATACATATATATATATGTATTGACCCCCTTCTTTAAATTAGATGTTTCGGAAGCGGGATGAACTCCTAGCACCAGCTCGCATGCGAGCAATTCAAGAGGAATTGGCGGCATTCTTTCTTGACCACGTGATCCCTGTAGACAGAGAATTCTATGTGGACCCTGAGTCCGTATGATTATATTTGTAAGAGATAATTATTGTATATATGTAGCCGGTAGTGTCAGATAGATATACGAGAACTTGTTGTTCGACCAATCTCTCGGAGAAGGAGAGGTGGTCGATATCACTTCTCTTTGTATGCATATATGTTCATGACGATCTTCTGTTTTCTTCGTTTCCTTACTAGCTAGCTAGCATGTCTAGTCCTCTCTATACGTATGTATAGTATGTAGCGTCGACCAAGCACAGACATAAGAGAGGACACTTCTCTCTATTAATTATAGCTAGCTAACACAATATATGAAACACCTAAATTAACCCCCCAAAATCCCCAAACCCCCCCCTTCAAAAAAAAAACAAAAACCCCAGCCACAGAAATGCTGACGCGTGGATGCCTATTGGTCCCGGTGGGTGCCATCAACCGGGACCAAAGGGTCTCCTGCCTGGGCTCTGCGCACTGCCCACGTGGAGGCCCATCAGTCCCGGTTCTGGATTGAACCGAGACTAAAGGGTCGGGGCATTAGTACCGACACTTTAGTCCCGGTTCAGGAACCGGGACTAAAGGCCCTTATGAACCGGGACTATAGGCCCTTTTTCTACCAGTGTGGCTCAATATATATAACATTTTTCTCCAATTTTTTCCATAAAAACATAGCCTGCTAGTGCATAATACAGCCTTGATTGGAGCTAACTTATGCTGTCACAATAAACCATTCTAGGCATAGAGTTGCAATTTCATGCATACAAGAAAAAAAATGAAGACATAGATCACAAAATTGACATGAGTTGGCCGTAATGTAGGCTTGGGAGGCATCAGGAATTGCACGCTGCACACTAAAGCCAATTACTGAGCGAGGGGTTAGGAAACTGCTGGTGCGTGGGTCGCGACATGGATAACTGTGCTGACCCTACTATTACGAACCCAAATTAACACACTCCAACCTCATGAGTAGCCAAGTAGGGGTAAATGGAGCGGAAAGTTTCAGCCTTTCCTGCGGACAAGAGTAAATGGTGAGGGAAAATGCAAGTGGAAATTGAAATTTGAAAAAGTGAAATGGAAATGAATTGTTTTATGCGGAAACGGAAGATGTTTTCCGATACAACAGACGCAGAAACAGAATTTTCCATTTTGAATATGAGCACATGGGTGTTTTGCAGCCCAACGAACACACAATTAGGCCCTACACATGGTGAGCATATAGGCGCAACTTCTATAGTGCTACTGCTACATCGAGCATGGCAGAATACGGATAGAATCCCTATTCGCTAATGGAGCACTTTACCGTCGCTCACATATCCTATTATATAGGAACGATATGTCATAATATTTGTTAATCATCTCATCAATCGAATAACTTTGTTGGTTTCTTTTTTTAGCCTACTGTTCAAGATGTCTTTAGTTCTGGTGAACACTCCGCTTCTGCCTCCGTCGTAATATGAGTTTATGTATTTGTTTCCGAGATAGGATTTTCAGTACCTGGATGCACCTACACCCTCTATGAACAGGAAATTCAAAACAAATTCAAAACAATTTATGTATTTGTTTCCGAGCTAGATCATGCCCCGCGAGACAGTGCGGCGCGCTTGGTTGTGGCTCGAATCCGTCGAAGATCAAATCTCCACGGATGTCTGCCATGTAGTTTAGGCTTCCCAACCTGACTTGATGGCCAGGGGCGTAGCTTTCGATCTGCTTCAGGTGGCCAAGTGAATTGGCCCGCAGTGTGAAGCCGCCGAAGATGAAGATCTGTCCGGGGAGAAAAGTCTCACCCTGGACCTCATCGTTGTTGATGATCAAGGGAGCCATCGGGCCTAAAGGCGACGACACAGAGGAACTCTCAATGAAAGCACCAATGTCGGTGTCAAAACCGGCGGATCTCGGGTAGGAGGTCCCGAACTGTGCGTCAAGGCCGGATGGTAACAGGAGACAAGGGACACGATATTTTTACCCAGGTTCGGGCCCTCTCGATGGAGGTAATACCCTACTCCTGCTTGGTTAATATTGATGATATGGGTAGTACAAGAGTAGATCTACCACGAGATCAAGGAGGCTTAACCCTAGAAGCTAGCCTATGGTATGATTGTTGTATATGGAGTTGATGTCCTACAGACTACAACCCTTCGGTTTATATAGACACCAGATAGGGTTAGGGTTACAGAGTCGGTTACAATGGTAGGAGATATTGAACATCCGCATCGCCAAGCTTGCCTTCCACGCCAAGGAAAGTCCCATTCGGACACGGGACGAAGTCTTCAATCTTGTATCTTCATAGTCCTGGAGTTCGGCTGGAGGTATAGTCCGGCTACCCGAACACCCCCTAATCCAGGACTCCCTCACTCACACTTATCTTAAGTCTTTTAGTAGTATCCATTAACTTGTCTATGAACTATATAGGTAACCAAGTAGTCCTTTACCGCGGACGCGGCTATTCGAATAGTTTTATACCCTGCAGGGGTGTACTTCTTCATACACGCTTTCACCACTTACCGCCATTTACACGACATGTACTCGGCAACCTTCAAGCGGAAGCCCAACGAAGGTGTCGGCCACGGCGTACCTAAACACTCAAGCTGCTAGTCCAGGTTTATCGCCTATTCAGGTTCCATCCGCAGGGAGTCCGGCCGAGGTTTCCACATACGGCCCCGAACGATGTGAACAGGGTTCCCGAGACACCAAACGGGTGACTCGGTACACCGTGCCATGGTGTATCTACCGCAACATAGCCCACCCCTAGGGTCAGCGCTACGCACGGCTGCCAACACATAACCTACAAACACCAGAAACCCCAGTTCTTATGGACAGAGTACTAGGATGATTAAGAAGCCGAGAGGGTCAATTAAGGATCCCAATGCATGGTAGTAGCTGATTCTTAAAATCACACATACAGATCTCAGTTCTTATGGACGACCTCAATGAAAAAACCCACCATGTACTCCTACATGGCCTCTCATCGATACCTTTACCAAATCATGTTCAACACATCCCTCACATTACCGACATAATCATTTCACTCTAGCCCATCACCCAGATGAACCAGACCTTACACAACTCTAAGCATAGCAGACATAGCAAGGTAGGAAACACAAACATGGCTCAATCAACTCCTACACATGCTAGTGGGTTTCATCTAGTTACTGTGGCAATGACAGGTCATGCAGAGGATAAGGGTTCAACTACCGTAGCACACAGCAGTTTGAATCGGGTTGTCTTAATGCAGTAAATAAGAGCAGAGGCAAGAACATGGGTTTGTATTGGAATGATCAATGGGTTGCTTGCCTGTTGTAGTGGTAGTAGGGTACTGCCCTTCAGACGGATACTCGGGGTTATCCTCGGAGGCAGAACCTACCACGAAAGACACACCGAACATGATCAACACATGACAATATGCAACAATATGATGCATGCTATGACATGGAAAAATGAAAGTGTCTTGTCCTAATGCAAGCTAAAACAGAAAGGAATGAGCTCATTTGAATCAAAGATTCAAATGTTAGCTCATTTAACATGGCCTTATTAGTGCATTATCTTATTCTTCTTAAACAGCAAGGTTAACTTGTTTTGTCATGCATGAAACCATTACAGATGGATAGATTGAATTTTTCTGA
Source organism: Triticum dicoccoides (assembly GCF_002162155.2). Lineage (NCBI taxonomy): Eukaryota > Viridiplantae > Streptophyta > Magnoliopsida > Poales > Poaceae > Triticum > Triticum dicoccoides. Next base: position 34,731,448 of record NC_041384.1, on the reverse strand, counting down.
TCATTTTTCATATATATTTTGTTGGATTTGGAGCTATGGTTGTTTTTCTATGATTTTTAGAAGTTTTGGCTATTTTCTACAATTTCCTATATAAGAATAATTCCAGTAATTGAATTAATGCGTCAGCATGACATAGGTGTGACGTCAGCGGGTCAACTGGGTCGGCCAGGTCAAACCTGACTGGTGGGCCCTATCTGTCAGTGTCTCAGCTAATTAACAGGATTAGATTAGTACTAATAAACTGTCAGTGGGGCCTGGGCCCACATGTCAGTGACTAAACTAATTAAAATTAGTTAACACTAATCCTAAACTAATTAGCAGGCCGGCCCCACCTGTCATAGGCTCAGGGGGGAGTCAACCTGGGCCCTCGTGTCAGTCCACGGTCAAAGGGGTCAAACTCGCCGGCGTTTAGCCGCCGGCGAGGCCAGACGCGGCGGAGGGCTCGGGTTTTGCACTCCAGCGACCAAAGGACAGCGGAGACCATCTACGTGATGCAGGGAGTGAGCCGCGTCGAGTGGTGGCAGTGGGTGGAGCTGGGGTGGCCGGAGACGACGGCAGCGAGCATGTCCGCGGCGGCTGGAGTTCGGGCGAGGTTGAACTAGTCGCTAGCAGGCACGGCGAGGGGCGTGCGGGGGTGCTACGGGCTCCTGCGAGTGCGTTGAAGACGAAGGCGTGCTCGGTTGCGACCCAATGTGGCTGTGGCCACGATGGTAATGTGCGGTGGCGGCGGCGAGCTTCGGCTCCAATGGCCATGGTGGTTAGAGGACGCGGACGAGCGCGGGGAGAGGGGGAAACGGGACAGTAGCTCACTGCGGTTGCAGGGGAGCGAACAGCGAGCTCGGGGGAGAGCTGGAGCGAGCGGGGCGGCGAGGGGGATCTCCGGCGACCGAGGTTGAAGACGAGCTCTGTGCAGCGTCTCCGGGGCGAGCGAGCGCTCGGGGATGGGTCGAGGTGAAGTAACGGACGACGGCGGAGCTTCTTGGCACGGCGAGGCAACGAGTGGACGGCGGTGGCTGCGGTGGAGCTTGTCGGCGGCGACGGCTGCGCTCGGCAGGGAATGGGGAGAGAGCCAGAGAGGGGGGAGAGGCCACGGGGAGAGTGGGGAGAATGAGAGGGGGACGTGGGGGAGTGCGTGGCACTCATAGGCGCGTCCGGGGTGTCGGCGGAAGCAGGAGGTGGCCGGCATGTGGCCGCGGGCGCCGGCCACGCGCTTCTCATTCTCCTGGCGAGAGGAGGACGACGACTGGCAGGAGCCAGTGGACTGGGCCGAGCCGGTGGGCCAAGTGGACTGCGCCAGGTAAGTCTCTGTTCTCTCTCTCCTTTTCTGTTTTTCATTTATTCTATTATTTTTGTAACTTCAGGGCTTTATTAAAAATGGCAGGGCATTTCCAAAAATCATAAAATTAATCATGGCCACTGCTTAGAATATATCCAACAGCAAACATTTTAGTTTATGATTATTTGAGCACTTCAAATATTTTATAGCATTTAAGTGCCCAAATGCAAATACTGTAAGAATTAATCCAATGACCTTATGTTGTCCTAGAAAAATGTGCACCATTTTTGTCAAAGGTTTTAACCCAAAACAAAAAGGGTGGGCTTTTTAGAAGGGCATTTCAGGTTCATTGAAAAAGTTTTTAGTAAACCCGAGTTATTCCAGGGGGGTGTTGGGGGTTCTGTCATCCCCATTTCAAATTTAAGAGAAATTTAAACATGATGCACACTCTAATGCTTGAAGTAGCTAGGGTGTGACAACTCACCCCCACTCAAAAGAATCTCGTCCCAAGATTTAGGATCCTCCGGGAAGAAGGTGGTGTACTCGAGTCGAACACGATCCTCCCTTTCCCAAGTGGCCTCTTTTTCGGAATGTTGTGACCATTGAACCTTGAGAAACTTGATATTATGGCGCCGAGTGGTACGCTCGGCTTGATCAAGGATACGAACGGGATATTCCCGATATGAGAGGTTATCTTGTAGATCAAGCGTTTCGTGGTCCACTCCACGGATAGGATCTGCGAAGCAATGCTTGAGTCGAGAAACGTGGAAGACATCGTGAACTCTGGAAAGATGCGAAGGTAGTTCCAATTGGTAGGCAACTTCTCCTCGTTTGGCAAGAATGCGAAAGGGTCTGATGTAACGAGGAGCCAATTTGCCTTTGATACCGAAACGATGGGTTCCTTTTAACAGAGTAACCCGAAGGTAAGCCTTCTCGCTGACTTCATAAGTCATGAGCTTATGTTTATGATCATATTGGCTCTTTTGACGAGATTGGGCTATTTTCAATTTCTCACGAATAACGCGAACTTGCTCTTCTGCTTTCTGAATCATATCCGGGCCAAAGAGTTGTCTTTCCCCGGTTTCTGACCAGTTAAGAGGCGTTCAACATTTTCGTCCATAGAGAACTTCGAAAGGAGCTTTGCCCAAGCTAGCTTGATAACTATTGTTATAAGCAAACTCCGCGAATGGAAGGCATTTCTCCCAACCCATTCCGAATGAGATGACAGAAGCTCGGAGCATATCTTCCAGAATTTGATTGACTCGCTCTACTTGACCACTTGATTGAGGATGGAAGGCGGTGCTAAAAGAGAGACGAGTTCCCATAGCATTTTGGAAACTTTCCCAAAATCGAGAGGTGAAGAGACTTCCACGGTCTGAGTTAATTTCCAATGGGACACCATGAAGAGACACTATTTGGGAGATGTATAAATCAGCTAGCTGGCTAGCGGTGATACTCTCACGAACAGGTAGGAAATGGGCTACTTTGAAAAGACGGTCGATCACGACGAAGATGGCATTATTCCCTCTCTTGGTCCTGGGAAACCCAGTAATGAAATCCATACTGATTTTATCCCATTTCCACTCAGGAATAGCCAAAGGTTGAAGGGTGCCAGCAGGCCATTGATGCTCTGCTTTAACACGACGACAAACGTCGCAGTAAGTAATGTATTGAGCGATTTCTCTGTTCATCCTAGTCCACCAAAACCTCTGGCGTAGGTCTTGATACATTTTAGTACTACCAGGATGAATGGTGAGAGGGGAGTCATGAGCTTCCTTAAGAATCAACTGGCGTAAATGTTGTTTCTTGGGAATCACCAAGCGGTTCTCGAAGAAGACAACACCTCGCTCATCCATGGAAAAACATTTAGCAACTCCGCTAGCGATGTTTTCCTTAATCCGGGATATGCCCTTATCATACCGCTAGGCGGTTATGATCTAATCCAAAAGGTTAGGCTTCGCCACCAGGTTGGATAGAAATCCTCAAGGAACAATGTGAAGATTGAGCTTACGAAATTCCTCGTGGAGAAGTGGTTGACTTTGTTGTAACATCAGGTTGTTACAATAAGATTTACGACTTAGCGCATCAGCCATGACATTGGCTTTGCCCAGGGTGTAAGTTATTCCTAAGTCGTAATCCGAGATCAACTCGACCCAACGTCTTTGCCTGAGATTCAAATCCGGTTGGGTGAAGATATATTTCAAACTTTGGTGATCGGTGAAGATCTGGCAACGATTACCGAGGAGGTAATGTCGCCAAGTTTTGAGTGCATGGACTACGGCTGCATGCCCTAGATCATGTGTGGGATAGTTTTCCTCATGTGGGTGTAATTGCCGTGAAGCATAGGCAATTACGTGATGATCTTGCATGAGTATGCAACCTAGTCCTTGTCGCGAGGTGTCGCAATGGATAATAAAGTCCTTGGAGAAATCTGGTGGTACCAGTACGGGAGCAGATGTCAGGCGTCTTTTCAATTCCTGAAAGATGAACTCGCACTGTGGGATCCACTCAAACTTTTTATCTTTCTTGAGGAGTTCAGTTAGAGGTTTAGCAACCTTGGAGAAAATATCGACGAAGCGGCGGTAATAGCTCGCTAAGCGAAGGAAGCTCCGAACTTGCTTGACCGTCTCAGGTGGAGTCCAATCAAGGACAGCTTGAACTCGCTCGGGATTGACAGCAATACTCTTACCAGAGATTACATGGCCTAGATAGGTCACTTCTGGCAACCAAAATTCACACTTGGAGAATTTGGCATAAAGGCGATGCTCTCGAAGTTTCGTCAATACCAGCTTTAGATGTTCGGCATGTTCCTCTTCATTCTTGGAGTAGATGAGTATGTCATCGAGGTAAACTATGATGAATTTATCCAAATACTCCATGAAGACCGAGTTCATTAACCGTGAGAAGGTGGCTGGGGCATTGGTTAAACCGAAAGACATGACGGTGTACTCGTATTGGCCATAACGAGTAACAAAGGCCGTTTTGGGAATGTCCCCGTCTTTGACTTTGATTTGATGGTAGCCCAACCTCAATTCCATCTTGGAAAAGACTGAGGATCCAGCGAGCTGATCATACAGATCGTTGATCCTGGGAAGCAGATACTTGTTCTTGATCGTGACCAAGTTGACAGGTCGGTAATCTACAACCATCCGATCTGTTCCATCCTTCTTTCTGACGAAGAGGACGGGGAAAGCCCAAGGAGAGGAACTAGGATGGATGAAACCCTTTTTCAAGGATTCATTGAGTTGGTTCTTAAGCTCGGCTAGTTCTAAGGGTGCCATCTTATAGGGTCTTCTAGAAATTGGAACGGTTCCTGGAACAAGGTCTATCACGAACTCGACATCCCTGTCAGGTGGAACACCTGGCAGTTCTTCTGGAAAGACATCCGGAAAGTCTCGGACTACCAGAATATCCTCAAGGTCTGGAAGGGGGTTGGCATTTAGGGAGTAAAGCTGGTGCTTGGCCACTCGAGTTAAGACATTGACTATCTTGCCCGATGGATGAGTAAGTTGAATAGTTCTAGTAGCACAATCAATCTTAGCATAATGAGCCGACATCCAGTCCATACCCAAAATGATGTTTATGTCCGAGGACTTGAGAGCTATTAAGGATGCAAGGAAGACAAGTCTATCAACAAGAATTTCATTCCCATGGCTTACTCTAGAGGTTTGCCATTTGGAACCCGGAGTTTGAATTACCATGGAAGTGGGCATGTACTCCTACATGGCATCTCATCGATACCTTTACCAAATCCTGTTCAACACATCCCTCACATTACCGACATAATCATTTCACTCTAGCCCATCACCTAGATGAACCAAACCTAACACAACTCTAAGCATAGCAGGCATAGCAAGGTAGGAAACACAAACATGGCTCAATCAACTCCTACACATGCTAGTGGGTTTCATCTAGTTACTGTGGCAATGACAGGTCATGCAGAGGATAAGGGTTCAACTACCGTAGCACACAGTAGTTTGAATCGCGTTGTCCTAATGCAGTAAACAAGAGCAGAGGCGAGAACATGGGTTTGTATCGGAATTATCAATGGGTTCCTTGCCTGTTGTAGTGGTAGTAGGGTACTTCCCTTCAGACGGATACTCAGGGTTATCCTCAAAGGCAGAACCTACCACGAAAGACACACCGAACATGATCAACACATGACAATATGCCACAATATGATGCATGCTATGACATGGCAAAATGAAAGTGTCTTGGCCTAATGCAAGCTAAAACAGAAAGGAATGAGCTCATTTGAATCAAAGATTCAAATGTTAGCTCATTTAACATGGCCTTATTAGTGCATTATCTTATTCTGCTTAAACAGCAAGGTTAACTTGTTTTGTCATGCATGAAACCATTACAGATGGATAGATTGAATTTTTCTGATCATTTTTAATATATAATTTGTTGGATTTGGAGCTATGGTTGATTTTCTATGATTTTTAGAAGTTTTGGCTATTTTCTGGAATTTCCTATATAAGAATAATTCCAGTAATTGAATTAATGCATCAGCATGACATAGGTGTGACGTCAACGGGTCAACTGGGTCGGCCAGGTCAAACCTGACTGGTGGGCCCTGTCTGTCAGTGTCTCAGCTAATTAACAGGATTATATTAGTACTAATAAACTGTCAGTGGGGCCTGGGCCCACATGTCAGTGACTAAACTAATTAAAATTAGTTAACACTAATCCTAAACTAATTAGCTGGCCGACACCACCTGTCATAGGCTCAGGGGGGAGTCAACCTGGGCCCACGTGTCAGTCCACGGTCAAAGTGGTCAAACTCGCCGGCGTTTAGCCGCCGGCGAGGCCAGACGCGGCGGAGGGCTCGGGTTTTGCACTCCGGCGACCAAAAGGACAGTGGAGACCATCTACGTGATGCGGGGCGTGAGCCGCATCGAGTGGTGGCAGTAGGTGGAGCTGGGTGGCCGGAGACGACGGCAGCGAGCACGTCCGCGGCGGCCGGAGTTCGGGCGAGGTTGAACTATTCGCTAGAAGGCACGGCAAGGGGCGTGCGGGGGTGCTACGGGCTCCTGTGAGTGCGTTGAAGACGAAGACGTGCTCGGTTGCGACCCAACGTGGCTGTGGCCACGACGGCGACGTGCGGTGCCAGCGGCGAGCTTCGGCTCCGATGGCCATGGTGGTTAGAGGATGCGGAAGAGTGTGGGGAGAGGGGGAAACGGGTCAGTAGCTCACTGCGGTTGCAGGGGAGTGAACGGCGAGCTCGAGGGAGAGCTGGAGCGAGCGGGGCGGCGAGGGGGATCTCCGGCGACCGAGGTTGAAGACGAGCTCGGTGCAGCGTCTTCGGGGCGAGCGAGCGCTCGGGGATGGGTCGAGGCGAAGTAGCGGACGACGGTGGAGCTTCATGGCACGGAGAGGCAACGAGTGGACGGCGGTGGCTGCGGTGGAGCTTGTCGGCGGCGACGGCTGCGCTCGGCAGGGAATGGGGAGAGAGCCAGAGAGGGGGGAACTACTAGGGAAAAGGCTAGCAGCAGCGCGGGTTTTAGACCTATCAGTAGCGCGGGGTGGTGCGCTACTGATAAGGCTCTACAGCTAACGAATAGCAGTAGCGTGCCTCCACCCACGCTACGGCTAAATCGACTTAGTAGCAGCGAGTTCCAGGAGGAGCGCTACTGGTAATTAGTAGTAGCGCTTCTCTCTGCCCGCGCTGCTACTATTATTTCGTATTTTATTTCTTTTTTATTTCATGTTGTATTCGTACACCTTTACACAAATTTTCATACAACAGGAATTTACAAATTGTTTTTACATCATAATGAGTTATTATATCACGGGGTGAAAGAACCGTGTGGACTAGTTTCAAGTGGACGGACATCCACTTGAAACTAAGCCGCGGTTCTTTCACCCAATGATATAATAAATATCATCATCATCATCATATCATTAACAACTTATCATCATCATCATCATATCATTGGTAACTAGTCGTAATCACATGTACTCCTGACATCTTCAACTCTAACACATTGTATCACATAATAAACATATTGTACCTCATAGGACCTACTGCATTCTCTTAGGACCTACTATATTCTCTAAGGTAAAATAGCAAAAAACAAGATAGCCCCTCGCTCTCCATTATGGAGAATGCAGATTATCCTGTCTCCAATTCTTGCCTTTCGCTTAATGTTGCTTCCAAGAACCTCCTTACGAATGTCCAAACATTTTTTCCACTCTTTGATTAGCATGTGTTCACCGGTTTCAGAAATTTTATATGCACAGGTGAGATCCATAGGATGACCTGGCTGTAGGTTCAGAACTTCAAGGCGACCATTGTAATACATCAGATGAGGCACACAATCCATTCGGATTTTCTGTTGAAAAACATAGTAATAACTTCGTAGTTAGCAATGATGTACTAGTTTTAGAAGTATGCAAAAGATGCACGGATGTCGTAATAGTCAAATATCTTACCAGGGTATCTCCATAGAAGTTATCGTGGTTCAACACGTGCACTAGTGGCACATATTCACCATAATTTGGAGGAGTTCGACAATAGGTATTGTAATTCTCAAAAAAAGTACAATAAGCAATCGGATGATTTTTCTCCTTATAAGTTAACTCGGAGCCATCGGTGTAGTGGGTTTTGTCAACTATTTTGAAATAAACAATATAAATTAGTTAATAACTATGCTTGAGAAACTCACATTGCGGTAGAATCGGAAGCGTATCAACAAGGACCCAAATGTCCATATTGTCTTGCTTGATGTCAGGATGACCAAGATCCATGGTGACAATCATACCCTCATAAAAACCATACATTTTGCAAAGTGCTTCCCAATTTTGACAACCAAAATGGGTTACGCTCTGATAATTATACAGATTTACTTCAAAATCGATATCATGATGGGTCCTTAGGTGTATTTTCTTTGTTTGAAAATTTTCATGGTCTTCAAAACCCATCCTCTCCAAGACATAGCGTCTTGCATGGCATGGGATAAGCTAGTCGAATTGTAAAAGATGAAAATTAGACGTTGAAATAGTTGAAGTCATGCTTAATTACGAAAAGACACTTGTCGTTGTTGCGTACTTTTCAACATCGAAGGTCTCCTCGAGCTTAATGCTGAAGCGCCGAACTTCGTCCAGCTCAACGAACCTGTCGCACATACCTCGATCATCGTGGCACCAGCTGCACTCCCCTGGGAGACTGTCGTCGTCCGAGTACGACATTTCCTACATTCATAATTCAAAGATTAAACTTGTACAATTAAATATATGTACTAAAAAACCTAAATTAGATCATTATTTTTCAAAGAAACTCCAGGCCACTCGATATTTCCCACATATTCTAGCACAAGTCACGCCAGAATTCACGGAAAAATCTGGCATGACCTTTGCTAAAAAAGGACATATTGAGCGCCTGAAATTTGCCGGAACGGAAATTAATCAACACTCCGACAAAAGATAGGCCACTCAGAGGTGTAACCAAAACATGAAATAATTGCTTAAACTAAAAAATAACACCAAATATGGCATGTTCAACTAGTTCTATTAATTCAACTAGTTCTTACTAAATATAAACTTAGTATAAAAAGAAAAAAACTAGTTCTTTCTAAAAATGTAGTTCAACTAGTTATTAATTTACTTACTATACTAGTTCAACTAAAACTTAACTAGTTCAACTAAAACTAAACTAGTTCTATTAATTCAACTAGTTCTTACTAAATATAAACTTACTATAAATAGAAAGAAACTAGCACATCTACTACTACTAATTAACATCTAACTACTACATCTACTACTAATTAACATGTACTACTGCTAATTATACATCTACTACTAATTAACATCTATCCACTACTTCTAAAAATCATTATCTATGAACCCTAAATTAGCATCTACTACTACTAAAATCATCTACTAACTAAGCAAAGAGAG
>NC_041384.1:34707825-34722245 GCF_002162155.2 Triticum dicoccoides | reverse complement strand
TCGGCGACGGAGGGGTGGTGAGGGCGGGCTCGGGATCGGGAGGGCGGCGGTCCTGGGCGGCAGGCTCGGCGGGCTCGGTCGAGGGCGGCGGCGGTGAGGTCGAGGGCGGCGACAGTGTGGTCGAGAGCGGCGGCGGTGAGGTTGAGGGCGGGTGGCGGCGGCGGCGGTGAGGGCGTAGGCACACTCGGACTCGGGCGGCGGTGACAGGGAGTAGGGGAACAGGCCGGTGGTGGGGAAAGGAGGACTTAGCGAAATTTTGATGCAGGGGGTGGTTAACTCGAACTAGCAGTAGCGCTCGTACAGAAAACACGCTATAGCTAACTTATCTACAATGCGTTTTGGGAAAAACTGCTACTACTAATGGAAGAAGTTATTTCTTTTGTTTAGTAAAAACATCAAAAATATACATTGGTCATCATTGATCTTTTTGTGTATAATCTAAATAGTCAACATGAATCCTCACTATACCTGTATAGGCACAGGCGAGGATTCATATTGCAACCACAAATCATACACATATAGTTCAATGAAGACCAAGTGCTCGAGATAGGTTGAGAAGCAACATATTTAAGGTGGTAAACACTTTGTTCGCTTAGTAGTATGGGACTAAACTTAATTAGTTGCAGTCATACTTACCAGCAGCGAGCTTTGAGCAAAACCGCTGCTACTAAGTTCTTTAGCAGTAGCGCGTCCATGGGAAGGGTGCTACTACTATATCTAGCCTGGAGGCAACACCGTGGCAATTATAGTAGTAGCGCTCTTTTCACCTAGAGCGCTACTGCTACTCAGTCATTAGCAGCGCTCTTTTCTAAAGCTCATTGCTGCTAATTAGCAGTAGCGTCTGTTTTTATACCGTGCTGCTGCTAAGATTATGTGTATAAGTTTTTCCCTAGTAGTGATGAGAGGCCACGGGAAGAGTGGGGAGAATGAGAGGGGAACGTGGGGGAGTGTGTGGCACTCGTAAGCGCGTCCGGGGCGTCGGCAGATGCAGGAGGTGGCCGGCGTGTGGCCGCGGGCGCCGGCCACGTGCTTCTCGTCCTCCTGGCGAGAGGAGGACGTTGACTGGCAGGAGCCAGTGGACTGGGCTGAGCCAGTGGGCCAAGTGGGCTGCGCCAGGTAAGTCTCTGTTCTCTCTCTCCTTTTCTGTTTTTCATTTATTCTATTGTTTTTGTAACTTCAGGGCTTTATTAAAAATGCCAAGGCATTTCCAAAAATCATAAAATTAATCAAGGCCACTGCTTAGAATATATCCAACAGCAAACATTTTAGTTTATGATTATTTGAGCACTTAAAATATTTTATAGCATTTAAATGCCCAAATGCAAATACTATAAGAATTAATCCAATGACCTTATGTTGTCCTAGAAAAATGTGCACCATTTTTGTCAAAGGTTTTAACCCAAAACAAAAAGGGTGGGCTTTTTAGAAGGGCATTTCAGGTTCATTGAAAAAGTTTTTAGTAAACCCGAGTTATTCCAGGGGGGTGCTAGGGGTTCTGTCATCCCCATTTCAAATTTAAGAGAAATTTAAACATGATGCACACTCTAATGCTTGAACTAGCTAGGGTGTGACATCTACAACATTCACTTATTGCTAATTCTTCAAGTTGACTTTTTCCTAAGTGAATGTGATCGGACGCATCCCCCTCTATGCTAAACTCAACCCAGTCTATTCACAAATTCTTCATGGCGTTCTATTTGAAACCCGTTCAAAATCTTCATTGTGTCCATGTCAGCTGAAAAATTTGCAAAGGAAACTTCAAAATATTCTTATCTAAATTTTGGCTTTTGTCGCTCTAACCGTTCCGCATCCCACGATGAGATTATTCTATTCACCCACGATCTCACACGATCTCCACTTCAAAGTACGTGGGTGACATATGTCGCTAGGATGAGAAGGGTTAGGGGCACATTCGTCTATTTTCCTCGGACGAACAGTTTTTCACTCGGCTATAAATACCCCTCAACCTCCTTTGACCTCATTTAACCCGCTCGACCTCACCCCCCTCGCTCGAGCTCTCTGACCTAGCGCCACCGCTACTTCCATCGTCGCCGGTGAGGAAGAGCTTCACTGCCTCGACCTCGTCGCCATCGTACTCGTGCCGGCCGCGGAAATCTTCACTCCGCCGCCGCCGTACCTGTCTTCCGCCGCCAAGTTAGGGCGGGCAAGATCTGAACGGACGAACTTCTCAACTTCAACTCCCAGTTCGTTGTGTTCTTCTCAAGGGTAAATAAAATTTATTTTTACTGCGCTTGTTGATTCTAATGATTTCCATAGAAACTTGAAAAGGTGTTTATTCTTCAACTTCCACACTCTTAAACACCACACTTGCATATGTTCTTGATTTGTTCCTCTAAGCAACATTTTTCCTCAATATTTCTCAATTGTGTGGATTTTCAATATATACAACTCCGGAACCTAAGTCAAAGACCGCTTAGTGAAATTCCTCAAGACACCCCTGGTCAAATTCCTTAAACTTGATGCTACGTCTTGAGCTTGCGTTGGTTTTCTCCGAAGAGGAAGGGATGATGCAACAGAGTAGCGTAAGTATTTCCCTCAGTTTCTGAGAACCAAGGTATCAATCCAGTAGGAGGCCACGCTCAAGTCCCTCATACCTGCACAAAACGATAGCTACTCGCAACCAACGCGATTAGGGGTTGTCAATCCCTTCCCGGTCACTTAGGAGAGTGAGATCTGATAGATATAATAATTTTGGTATTTTGGTATAAATATGCAAATTAAAAAGTAAAATCAAAGTAAAAAGCAAAGAAAGATTAATGTGATGGAGATTGATATGATGAGAATAGACCCGAGGGCCATAGGTTTCACTAGTGGCTTCTCTCAAGAGCATAAGTATTCTACGGTGGGTGAACAAATTACTGTTGAGCAATTAACAGAATTGAGCATAGTTATGAGAATATCTAGGCATGATCATGTATATAGGCAACACGTCCGTGACAAGTAGACCAAAATGATTCCGCATCTACTACTATTACTCCACTCATCGACCGCTATCCAGCATGCATCTAGAGTATTAAGTTGAAAACAGAGTAACGCCTTAAGCAAGATGACATGTTGTAGAGAGATAAATTCATGCAATATGAAATAAACCCCATCTTGTTATCCTCGATGGCAATGATACAATACGTGCCTTGCTGCCCCTTCTGTCACTGGGTAAGGACACCGCAAGATCGAACCCAAAGCTAAGCACTTCTCCCATGGCAAGAACTACCAATCTAGTTGGCCAAACCAAACGGATAATTCGAAGAGACTTGCAAAGATAACCAATCATACATAAAAGAATTCAGAGAAGATTCAAATATTATTCATAGATAGACTTGACCATAAACCCACAATTCATCGGTCTCAACAAACACACCGCAAAAAGAAGATTACATCGAATAGATCTCCACAAGAGAGGGGGAGAACTTTGTATTGAGATTCAAAGAGAGAGAAGAAGCCATCTAGCTACTAACTATGGACCCGAAGGTCTGAGGTAAACTACTCACACTTCATCGGAGAGGCTAGGATGATGTAGAAGCCCTCCATGATGACGGCCCGCTTCTGGCGGAGCTCCGAAACAGGCCCCAAGATGGGATCTCGTGGATACAGAAAGTTGCGGCGGTGGAATTAGGTTTTTGGCTCCTGTTCTGATCATTTGGGGGTACGTGTGTATATATAGGAGGAAGAAGTACGCCGAAGGAGCACCGAGGGGCCCACGAGGCAGGGGGCACGCCCTAGGGGGGGATGCCCCCCACCCTCGTGACCGCCTCTTTTGTTCCTTGGAGCAGGGTCCAAGTCTCCTAGATCATGTTCGGTGAGAAAATCACGTTCCCGAAGGTTTTATTACGTTTGGACGTCGTTTGATATTCCGTTTCTTCGAAACACTGAAATATGCAAAAACAACAATTCTGGGCTGGGCCTCCAATTAATAAGTTTGTCCCAAAAATAATATAAAAGTGGAAAATAAAGCCCAATATAGTCCAAAACAGTAGATAATATTGCATGGAGCAATCAAAAATTATAGATACGTTGGAGACGTATCAGGCATCCCCAAGCTTAATTCCTGCTCGTCCTCGAGTAGGTAAATGATAAAAAGAGAATTTTTGATGCGGAGTGCTACTTGGCATAATTTAAATGCAAGTCTTCTTAATTGTGGTATGAATATTCAGATTCGAAAGATTCAAGACAAAAGTTTATATTGACATAAAAAATAATAATACTTCAAGCATACTAATAAAGCAATTATGTCTTCTCAAAATAACATGGCCAAAGAAAGTTATCCCTACAAAATCATATAGTGTGGCTATGCTCTATCTTCACCACATAAAATATTTAAATCATGCACAACCCCGATGACAAGCCAAGCAATTGTTTCATAGTCTAACTTTTTCAAAACTTTTTCAATCTTCACGCAATACATGAGCATGAGCCATGGACATAGCACTATAGGTGGAATAGAATGGTGGTTGTGGAGAATAGAAAAAGGAGAAGATAGTCTCACATCAACTAGGCGTATCAACGGGCTATGGAGATGCCCATCAATAGATATCAATGTGATTGAGTAGGGATTGCCATGCAACGGATGCACTAGAGCTATAAGTATATGAAAGCTCAAAAAGAAACTAAGTGGGTGTGCATCCAACTTGCTTGCTCATGAAGACCTAGGGCAATTTGAGGAAGCCCATCATTGGAATATACAAGCCAAGTTCTATAATGAAAAATTCCCACTAGTATATGAAAGTGATAACATGAGAGACTCTCTACTATGAAGATCATGGTGCTACTTTGAAGCACAAGTGTGGTAAAAGGATAGTAACATTGTCCCTTCTCTCTTTTTCTCTCATCAATTTTTTTATTTGGGCCTTTTCTCCTTTTTTATGGCCTCTTTTTATTTGGGCTCCTTTGGCCTCTTTTTTTCGTCCGGAGTATCATCCCGACTTATGGGGGAATCATAGTCTCCATCTTTCTTTCCTCACTGGGAATATGCTCTAATAATTATGATCATCACACTTTTATTTTTCTTACAACTCAATACTTAGAACAAAATATGACTCTATATGAATGCCTCCGGCGGTGTACCGGGATATGCAATATGACAATGATGGAGTGTGTCATGATAAAAGGAATGGTGGAATGTTGCATGGCAATATATCTCGGAATGGCTATGGAAAAGCCATAATAGGTAGGTATGGTGGCTGTTTTGAGGAAGGTATATGGTAGGTGTATGATACCGGCGAAAAGTGTGCGGTATTAGAGAGGCTAGCAAAGGTGGAAGGGTGACAGTGCGTATAATCCATGGACTCAACATTAGTCATAAAGAACTCATATACTTATTGCTAAAATCTAGAAGTTATCAAAGCAAATTATTATGCGCATGCTCCTAGGGGGATAGATTGGTAGGAAAAGACCATCGCTCGTCCCCGACCGCCACTTATAAGGAAGACAATCAATAAATAAATCATGCTCCGACTTCATCACATAACGGTTCACCATACGTGCATGCTACAGGAATCACAAACTTTAACACAAGTATTCTTTAAATTCACAACTACTCAACTAGCATGACTTTAATATTATCACCTCCATATCTCAAAACAATTATCATGCTTCAATCTTTTCTTAGTATTCAACACACTCAAAAGAAAGTTTCACAAATCTTGAATACCAAGCATATTATTAAGCAAATTACCATGCTATTAAGAGACTCTCAAAATAATTTAAGTGAAGCATGAGAGATCAATAGTTTCTTTAAAACAAATCCACCACCGTACTCTAAAAGATCTAAGTGAAGTACATAGAGCAAAATTATAATGCTCAAAAGATATAAGTGAAGCACATAGAGCAAAACTACTTAGCTCAAAAGATATAAGTGAAGCACATAGAGCAAAACTACTTAGCTCAAAAGATATAAGTGAAGCACGTAGAGTATTCTATCAAATTTTAATTCATGTATGGATCTCTCAAAACGTGTGTACAGCAAGGATGATTGTGGCATACTAAGACACAAAAACACAAAAAATACAAGACCCTCCAAGCAAAACACATATCATGTTGGTGCATAAAAATATAGCTCCAAGTAAATTACCGATGGAAGTGGACGAAAGAGGGGATACCTTCCGGGGCATCCCCCAGCTTTGACTTTTTGGTGTCCTTGTATTATCTTGGGGGTGCCATGGGCATCCCCAAGCTTAGTCTCTTGCCACTCCTTGTTCCATGATCCATCAAGAGAATTCACCCAAAACTTGAAAAGTTCACAACACAAAACTCAAAATAGAAAACTCGTGAGCTCCGTTAGCGAAAGAAAACAAAAGACCACTTCAAGGTACTGTAATGAACTCATTATTTATTTATATTGGTGTTAAACCTACTGTATTCCAACTTCTTTATAGATTATAAACTATTTTACTAGCCATAGATTCATCAAAATAAGCAAACAACACACGAAAAACAGAATCTGTCAAAAACAGAACAGTCTGTAGTACTCTGTAGCTACCTCAAGATATGGAACCCCAAAAATTCTAAAATAAATTTCTGGACGTGAGGAATTTATCTATTAATCATCTTCAAAAAATAATTAACTAAATAGCACTCTTCAAATAAAAATGAAAGCAGTTCTCATGAGCGCTAAAGTTTCTGTTTTTTACAGCAAGTTCAACAAGACTTTCCCCAAGTATTCCCAACAGTTCTACTTGGCACAAACACTAATTAAACACAAAAAACACAACCAAAACAAAGGCTAAATAATTTATTTATTACTAAACAGGAGAAAAAAGCAAGGAATAAAAATAAAATTGGGTTTCCTCCCAACAAGCGATATCGTTTAACGCCCCTGGCTAGGCATAAGAGCGAGGATAGATCTAGGTATTGTCATCTTTGGTAGGCAATCCATAAGTGGCTCTCATGATAGTTTCATATGGCAATATTATTTTCTTTCTAGGAAAGTGTTCCATGCCCTTTTTTAATGGAAATTGAAATCTAATATTCCCTTCCTTCATATCAATAATCGCACCAACCGTTCTAAGGAAAGGTCTACCAAGAATAATAGGGCAAGAAGGATTGCAATCTATATCAAGAACAATGAAATCTACGGGCACATAATTCCTATTTGCAACAATAAGAACATCATTAATCCTTTCCATATGTTTCTTAATAGTGGAATCCGCAAGATGCAAGTTTAGAGAGCAATCATCAAAATTACGGAAATCTAGCAAATCACACAAAGTCTTGGGAATAATAGAGACACTAGCACCCAAATCACACAAAGCATAAAACTCATGATCTTTAATTTTAATTTTAATAGTTGGTTCCCACTCATCATAGAGTTTTCTAGGGATATAAACTCATGATCAAGTTTTTCTTCATAAGATTGCATCAAGGCATCAACAATATGTTTGGTGAAGGCTTTATTTTGACTATAAGCATGTGGAGAATTTAGAACGGATTGCAACAAGGAAATACAATCAATTAAAGAACAACTTTCATAATTAAATTCCTTGAAATCCAATATAGTGGGTTTAGTAACATCTAGATTTTTATTTCTTTCAATCCCACTTTCATCAATTTCATCATTAATATCTAAATACTTCGAATTTTTAGAACGCCTTCTAGGTAAAGGAAGATCATATTCATTTTCATCAAGATTCATATTGCATAACAAAGATTTAATATGGGACACATCAATAACTTTTAGATCTTCATCTTGATTTTCATAGGAATTGGAGGAACATGCTTTAATAAAGGCATCTTTGGAAGCACGTATCCTAGCGTTTCTTTCCTTGCACTCATCAATGGAAATTCTCATGGCTTTGAGAGACTCATTAATATAATGCTTAGGAGGAATAGATATAACCTTTGAAGAATCAACCTCAAGAGAAATTCTATCAACGGTTCTAGCCAAGTCATCAACTTTAAGCAATTTCTCTTCAAGCAAAGCATTAAAATTCTTTTGTGAATTCATAAACTCTTTAACACTATTCTCAAATTCAGAGGGCATCTTATTATAATTTCCATATGAGTTGTTGTAGGAATTCCCATAATTATTAGAAGGATTACTAGGATATGGCCTAGGATTAAAATTCCCTCTATAAGCATTGTTACCAAAATTATTCCTACCAACAAAATTCACATCCATATATTCATTGTTATTCTCAATCAAAGTGGACAAAGGCATATCATTAGGATCAGAAGAAACACTCTTAGTAGCAAATAATTTCATAAGTTCATCCATCTTTCCACTCAACACATTGATTTCTTCTATCGCATGCACTTTTTTATTAGAAGATCTTTCAGTATGCCATTGAGAATAATTAACCATAATATTATCTAGGAGTTTAGTAGCATCTTCTAAATTGATTTCCATAAAAGTGCCTCCCGCGGTCGAATCTAAAAGATTTCTAGAAGCAAAATTCAATCCGGCATAAAAATTTTGTATGATCATCCACAAATTCAAACCATGAGTAGGGCAATTACGTATCATTAATTTCATTCTCTCCCAAGCTTGTGCAACATGTTCATGATCAAGTTGTTTAAAGTTCATAATATCGTTTCTAAGAGAGATGATCTTAGTGGGAGGAAAATACTTAGAGATAAAAGCATCTTTGCACTTGTTCCATGAATCAATACTATTCTTAGGCAAAGACGAAAACCAAGCTTTAGCACGATCTCTAAGCGAAAAAGAAATAGCTTCAATCTAACGACATCATTGTTGACATCTTTTTTCTTTTGCATACCACATAAATCAATGAAGATATTCAGATGAGTAGCGGCATCTTCACTTGGAAGGCCGACAAATTGATCTTTCATAACAAGATTCAACAAAGCAGTATTAATTTCGCAAGATTCAGCATCGTTAAGAGGAGCAATCGGAGTGATAAGGAAATCATTATTATTGGTATTGGTGAAGTCACACAATTTAGTAGTATCTTGAGCCATCGCGACAAACAAGCAAACTAGCACACGAGCAAAAAAGAGCAAAGGGGCAAAAGAGGTAAATAGAGAGGGAGGATAGAGAGAGAGAGAGAGGGCGAATAAAACGGCAAGGGTGAATTGGGGGGAGAGGAAAACGAGAGGCAAATGGCAAATAATGTAGTGCGAGAGATAGAGATTGTGATAGGTACTTGGTATGTTGACTTTTTGCGTAGACTCCCCGGCAACGGCGCCAGAAATCCTTCTTGCTACGTCTTGAGCTTGCGTTGGTTTTCCCCGAAGAGGAAGGGATGATGTAGCAGAGTAGCGTAAGTATTTCCCTTAGTTTTTAAGAACCAAGGTATCAATCTAGTAGGAGGCCACGCTCAAGTCCCTCGTACCTGCACAAAACGATAGCTACTCGCAACCAACGTGGTTAGGGGTTGTCAATCCCTTCACGGTCACTTACGAGAGTGAGATCTGATAGATATAATATTTTTGGTATTTTTGGTATAAAGATGCAAAGTAAAAATTAAAAGCAAAGTAGAAAGCAAAGCAAGATTAAAGTGATGGAGATTGATATGATGAGAATAGACCCGGGGGCCATAGGTTTCACTAGTGGCTTCTCTCAAGAGCATAAGTATTCCACGGTAGGTGAACAAATTACTATTGAGCAATTTACAGAATTGAGCATAGTTATGAGAATATCTAGGCATGCGCATGTATATAGGCATCACATCCGTGACAATTAGACTGAAACGATTCTGCATCTACCACTATTACTCCACTCATCGACCGCTATCCAGCATGCATCTAGAGTATTAAGTTAAAAACAGAGTAACGCCTTAAGCAAGATGACATGATGTAGAGAGATAAATTCATGCAATATGAAATAAACCCCATTGAGGGAGTCCTGGATTAGGGGGTGTTCGGGTAGCCGGACTATACCTTCAGCCGGACTCCTGGACTGTGAAGATACAAGATTGAAGACTTCATCCCATGTCCGGATGGGACTTTCCTTGGCTTGGAAGGCAAGCTTGGCGATGCGGATATTCAAGATCTCCTACCATTGTAACCGACTCTATGTAACCCTAACCCTATCCGGTGTCTATATAAACCGGAGGATTGTAGTCCGTAGGCAATAAACTCCATATACAACAATCATACCATAGGCTAGCTTCTCGGGTTTAGCCTCCTTGATCTCGTGGTAGATCTACTCTTGTACTACCCATATCATCAATATTAATCAAGCAGGACATAGGGTTTTACCTCCATCTAGAGGGCCCGAACCTGGGTAAAACATCGTGTTCCCTGCCTCCTGTTACCATCCGTCCTAGACGCACAGTTCGGGACCCCCTACCCGAGATCCGTCGGTTTTGACACCGACATTGGTGCTTTCATTGAGAGTTCCTCTGTGTCGTCGCCATTAGGCCCGATGGCTCCTTTGATCATCAACAACGATGTGGTCCAGGGTGAGACTTTTCTCCCCGGACAGATCTTCGTCTTCGGCGGCTTCGCTCTGTGGGCCAATTCTCTCGGCCACCTGGAGCAGATCGAAACCTACGCGCCTGGCCATCAAGTCAGGTTTGGAAGCTTGAACTACACGGCTGACATCCGCGGAGACTTGATCTTCGACGGGTTCGAGCCACGGCCAAGTGCGCCGCACTACCTCGAGGGGCATGATCTAGCTCTGCCCCCGGACAGTGTCCTGGAGGCCGCACACGCATCGGTTCCGACCCCTAACTCGGAGCCTATTGCGCCAATCGAGGATGAGCGGTTGGACGTCACCTCGGGGGCTGCGATCCCGAAATAGATCGAGCCGAACGCTAGCCCCGCACTCTGCACGACCCGTGACTCCGAGGACCCGGACTCCGAACCCCCCGCGCCCCTGCCAATCGAACCTGATAGGGTGCCGATAATGGAGTTCACCGCCACAGACATCTTTCAGCACTCGCCTTTTGGCGATATCCTGAATTCTCTCAAGTTTCTCTCTTTATCAGGAGAGCCCTGGCCGAACTGCGGTCAGCGAGGATGGGATAGGGACGATGAAGAAATTCAAAGCCCACCCACCACCCACTTGGTAGCCACGGTCGACAATTTAAACGACGTGCTCAACTTCGACTCCGGAGACATCGACAACATGGATGACGATGCAGGAGATACCGATGAACCAACGCCCATAGGGCATTGGACAGCCACCTCATCTCACGATGTGTACATGGTGGATACCCCTAAAGGAAGCGACAACGAGGAAAAAGGGGATGGAACGGGAGATCGACCCCCCGAAAAGCAATCAAAGCGTCAGTGTAAACGCCGACCCAAGCCCCGCCTCGATAAAAACCCAGCCATAGAGCAGGACGAGCCGGTAGACGATGAGCAGGCCTTAGAGCAACCGTCCGAACAGGGCAACATGGATAGAGAAACCGAACATCCCTCCTCCGGCGAAAACGGCATTCCGGACGACCTCACGCCGGATAAACCCATGGAGCAGAAGAATCTCCACGAGAGGCTCGTTGCAACTGCACGCAGCCTAAAAAAGCAGAAGCGGAAGTTAAAAATAGCAGAACATGCACTCCGGATTAGATGGATCAAAGTGATCAATACCGCAGATAAATACGGCGACAGTCGCCGCACTAAAAGCTATCCAAAAAGCAAGCTACTGCCTGAATTTGACGAAGAGGCCCTAGAGCCCTCGCATTCAAAAAATGAGAAAGCCACACGGTCAGATAGACGACCCCATAAACCGGCAAGCGGCGCCGCACCTAAATCGGCATGCAACCCACTTAAGGATTCACATCATGGCCGAGTCAGGTCCATTTATGGGCCAAGAAAGCAAGCTCTCGTAAGCAGTGCTACGAAGCCATCATCAGAATCCGGCACACCCAAATACAGGGGCGCCGCACACCCCCTATGTTTCACCAATGAGGTCCTGGACTATGAATTTACAGAGGGATTCAAACCCGTAAACATAGAGGCATATGATGGAACAATAGACCCTGGAGTCTGGATCGAGGATTATATCCTCCACATACACATGGCTAGAGGAGATGATCTCCACGCCATAAAATATTTACCCCTTAAGCTTAAAGGGCCAGCCCGGCATTGGATTAAAAGCCTTCCTGAAAACACAATTGGAAGTTGGGAAGAGCTCGAGGATGCTTTCCGAGCAAATTTTCAAGGGACCTATGTCCGCCCTCCGGATGCAGATGATCTTAGTCACATAACTCAACAGCCCAGAGAATCAGCTCGGCAGTTCTGGAATAGATTCCTCACTAAAAGGAATCAGATAGTCGACTGTCCGGACGCCGAAGCCTTAGCAGCTTTCAGGCATAACGTCCGAGACGAATGGCTCGCCAGACACCTCGGCCAAGAAAAGCCAAGAACAATGGCCACACTAACAAGCCTCATGACCCGCTTTTGTGCAGGAGAGGACAGCTGGTTGGCAAGCTGCAGCCCGAGTGACCCAAGTACATCCGAAACTAGGGATGGAAACGGAAAACCGCGACGCAACAAGGACCATCGCTGGACTAAGGAAAAAAGTCCGAAGAGCACGGCAGTCAATGCCGGATTCAAAGGTTCACGACAAAATCAGACAAAACCACCCCTCCAGGGTAACAGGGACGATCCATCCAACTTAAATAAAATCCTGGACAGGATATGTCAGATACACAGTACTCCCGGAAGCCCGCTAACCATACCCACAGAGATTGTTGGGTTTTCAAACAATCCGGCAGACTCAATGCCGAACACAAGGGGCTCGACACACCAAGCGAAGACGAGGACAAACCCCAAAAGCAGAGCACCAGGAAACAAAAGAACTTCCCACAAGAAGTAAAAACAGTGAACTTACTTCACATAACAAAATGTGCGGCACCCATAAAGGTACGCACCACACGGCCTATCCCCAAAGGGTCCCGCCACTGGTTGTCAAAACCAATCATCTTCGATCAGCTAGATTATTCTAGAAATATCAAGAATGTTGGCTGGACTGACTTGATACTCGATCCAATAATTGGCGGACTCCGGTTTTCAAATGTCCTTATGGACGGCGGCAGTGCACTAAACCTGATATATCAGGATACAATCCATCACATGGGGATAGACCCAGCAAGAATCCGCCGCAGCAAAACCTCCTTTCAAGGGGTAACACCTGGTCCGGACACCCATTGTATGGGTTTTCTCCGGCTCGAAGTTATATTCGGCTCTGCCGATAACTTCTGCCGCGAAAAGCTGACCTTCCATATCGTCCCGTTCTCAAGTCGCTATCAAGCACTACTGGGATGCGAAGCTTTCGCCCACTTTAACGCAATACCACATTATGCATATCTCACGCTTAAGATGCCCGGTCCACGAGGCATCATATCTTTGAATGGGAAGCACTAAAGTGTGCTTCCCCAAGCGGAGGACCATGCGGCCGCTTTGACAGCCCCACAGTAAAATGGCCTCACCAGCCAAAAAACTTCGAAATAGGTCATTAAGACCACGAACGCGGATAGACGAGTTCGGGACAAAATCATCATTGATGCAGGCTTTGTGGCCATATACCCCCACTAGGGACTCCATGCATATACAATAAGAGACAATAAAGCTCAATTTTATATATTTTACTTTATACTTTGTTTATTTTAAAATTTTGTTTGGCACGACCCGTTTTCAACTCAGTTCCTCTCTTTTACAGATGAATGTCGTGCGGCGCCCGTCCAGGATACGGCACAACGGAGACACAGGCGCAGACGTGCAGTAGGGACCCGTCCTAAAGGATTCTTTTTAGATTAAGACCCTGTGTAAACCTTTTTTAGTGTCTCTTGTTGATACACATCCCCTGGTTTTTCTGATATAACCAAAGGAGGAGGCTGGCGTCTTGGCATGTGGCCACGTCAGAATTTTTGCACGTACCTGGACACTAGGGGCTTTTTAATAAAGAGTGTTGTTTCGCCCGCACTCATAAAGACCGAACACCTTAGGGAGTGTTCAGCGTCGCGAGTTTTGGCATTATATGCATCAGCTCCGAATAATGTCTTTGGTCAAATGTTGGGTTGCCCGGCTCCTGAGTTCGGCTACCTTACGTTCCGCTCTATCGGCTAAGGTAGCACCAGGAGAACTACTGCGATTGTGCCCCGGTTCGGCCGGGCAAGCACCTCAGTAGAGAAAGCTGAAAACTGACTATCATGATGTAGCGTGAGACTGGTCAGCCACTCGATGACCTATCGGAATCTATCGGATTCCTCTGCTTTAACGAAGGGCCGCTTCCTGGTCAGGCACATACGGGCCCCGAACTCGGGCGAGTGCAGTCGCCACCAAGAGGCTACCTAAATAGTCTCACTATCAAGCTCCTATGGCTAAGTGAAAGTGTTAAAACATTATAGTCCGGTTGCCTGGCCAGCTGCGCTATCACCTCCTTTGTAGGACCAAGATGTTGGGTTAAGTGTGAAAATGCGTCTTCTGCGAGCACCCCCGCACTATGGGCATGGGGGCTGAAGCCAACGACTGCCATCTTTCAGATTTTGTGTGTG